>NW_024754661.1:0-21585 GCF_018991925.1 Homarus americanus
ATTGCTTTTAGTGTCCTAGTGGTGTAAGAGGTAACGTTCCCCGGTCACACACATAAGATCGTGGGTTCGAGTCCTGGCGGGGTGAGGTTCTTGATTATATGTAGAAGTCCGCGTGCTTTATGGGTGTAAAGGCGGTAACCATCTTCCTGCTCGTTACCGCTGCTCACTCGCTCGTTTGCTGGCGCGACCCCTACTTGCAAGGGGGTTGGATGGAGGTGAGGAGGTCACTGCTACCAGTGTCACTGGCAGACATTACCCAGATCTCAAACCAGTCACACCTCCCCTGCTGCTCTTCCAAATTCTGGTGGTGTTCTCATCAAAGGCTCTGGACTCGTGGGCTGTGTCCCCAGACCTTCACCTATCGACTGTCAGTCTCTGGACACCTAACCCAAAGACTACTGTGGCTGCAACGTCCTCGCCAGTTCCTCTCCACCGTCGGTGCCCCGATGTTTTTCCTGCTGTAGCAAGACATCGGCCACCGCTGTCACTCGTGTGAGGAGCTGAATGGACCTCCCCCAAGGCCGCTGCCGTAGGAAATATCTGTTCATTGTTTGATTCTTTTAATTGTTTGATTTCATTAATTGCTGACCCCCATTGATTGTTTGATTTCATTAATTGTTTGATTCCATTAATTGCAGACTCCCATTGATTGTTTGATTCCATTAACTGTTTGATTACATTAATTGCTGACTCCCATTGATTGTTTGATTCCATTAACTGTTTGATTACATTAAATGTTGAATCCAATTAATTTGTTGATTCCATTAATTGTTGATTCTCTTAATTGTTTGACTCCCGTAATTATTTCATGTTTGTTGAGTGGTGTCAGAGTTTTGTGTTATATTTTTATAGTAAAGACATGTCAATCTCGAACAGTTGTTTGTTATTCCTCAGAAAACCATGGTCCTTGACTTTCCTTTATAAGATCCTGATTACATAAGAACATAAGAACATAAGAAAGTGGGATACTGCAGGAGGCCGACTGGCCCATACAGGGCAGATCCCTTTCACACCCATCCCAGCACTTCCATGTGCCTATCCAACTTCGTCTTGAAGCTCCCTAGCGTCCCCGATCCTACTATAGCACTCGGTAGCCTATTCCACATATCCACAACTCTATTACCAAACCAGTGCTTGCCTATATCCTTTCTGAATCGGAATTTATCTAATTTAAAGCCATTTGTTCTAGTTATTTCGTTATTACTGAGCTTCAGAACATCTTCCATTTTACCCTTGTTAATCCCACTTACCCACTTGTACACTCTATCATATCTCCCTAACTCTACGCCTCTCTAATGAATGTAAGCCTAAGCTTTTCAGTCTTTCTTCATATGGAAGGTTTCTAATATTATGGATCATTTTGTCATTCTTCTTTGTACTCTCTCCAAAGAATCTATGTCCATTCTATAATAAGGACACCAGAACTGAACCGCATAATCCATGTGTGGCCTCACTAATGCTAGGTAAAGTTTCAAGATAACGTCAGCAGTTCTGTTACTCACAGACCTAGAGATATGAACCCAAGAATCCTGTTTGCCTTGTTGCGAACGCTAATACATTGTTTTCTAGGTTTCAAGTCGTTGCTAACAAATACACCTAGATCTTTTCACAAACTGAGTTTTCTATTTCCGTGTTACCTAGTTTATACTTAACGTTTGTATTCGTCTTCCCTATCTGTAGTACCTTGCATTTATCAGTATTAAAATTCATTTGCCAGTCTACTGACCACTCATGTAAGGTATCTAGATCTCTTTGAAGGTGTTCAAAGTCACTGTCTGAATTTATCTCTCCCCATTTTGGTATCATCTGCAAATTTACTAATCCTACTAGTTATGCCTAAATCAAGATCATTAATGAATATAACAAACAGCAGAGGGCCTAATACAGATCCTGGGGAACTCCGCTTTTGACCACCCCAGTCTGACTTTAATCCATTTATGCTGACTCTTTGTTTCCTACCAGTTAACCATGACCTAATCCATTTAATACTGATCCACCTATTCCATGTGCTTCTACCTTCCTTATCAATCTCTCATGAGGGACTCTATCGATGCTTTACTGAAATCTAAATAAATTATATCATATGACTTATCATTATCTACCGCTTCATACTTCTGAGAAAAAAGCTAAGCAAATTTGTGAGACAAGAACGTCCCTGGTGAACCCGTGCTGAGAAGAATGAATTAAGTTGAATGTTTCAAGGTGGCTTCTGATTTTTGTAGCAATAATTGACTCTAGCAACTTGCCTATGATTGACGTGAGACTAATGGGACGGTAATTTGATGCTATTGATTTATCACCCTTTTGAAAATCGGAACTACATTTGCAAGTTTCCAAGCTTCTGGCACTAGGCCCGATTCTAATGACTTATTAAATAAAACTGCTAATGGATTACTCAACTCATCTCTACATTCTTTTAATATTCTAGCATATACCTCGTCTGGACCAGGCGATTTATGAGGCTTCAGTTTGTTAATTACTTTAAGCACATCGTTACTAGTAATATTGATATTCATCAATATTTTCTATACTGTCGTTATATACCTTATGAACTTCTGGAAACTGTGCTAGGTTTTCATTTGTGAATACGGGCGAAAATGACTATTTAACGTACTACACATTTCTAACTCATCATCAGTCATTTCTCCTGTCGTAGTTTTAAGGGGACCTATTGTATCTCTAACCTTTGATTTATACAGTTGATAAAAAGCTTTGGGGTTATTTTCGATTCGTTTGCTACCTTGATTTCATAATTTCTCTTTGCTTTCCTAATTTCTGTTTTTACCTGTCTTGTTAGGTTCTGATAGTAACCAAGTAAGTTCTTAACTTTTCTATATACTCTTTCTTTTTCCCTAGAAGATCTAAGAGTCTATTATTCATCCATTTTGGTTGGTTCCGTATCGATCTGAATTTTCTTTTAGGGATGTGTTTATTTTGAGCATTATTGATTGTCGCAATAAATTGTTCATAAGTAGCTGCTAAATTAAATTCGGGTTATCCCGTCCTAAGTTGACAGTTTCCGGAGGTGTGGGGGGGATTAATCTTTTGACCATAGGGTCATCCCTTAGGTCTCTCCTTAAGCTACCGTAATTAGCCTTCCTAAAATCCGGGATCAAGGCCGAATTTTCCTTCTTCCTGCCATCCCATATTATGTTAAAATATATGGCTTTATGATCACTGTTTCCTAGTTCGTCTCCAATCCCAACATCTTTTACTAGATTTTCATTATTACTGAGAACTAAATCGAGGATATTATTTCCTCTAGTGGGCGAGTTTATGAATTGATATAAAAAACTATCTTGTACTACTTCTAGAAAATCTTCAGATTCATTATCGCTAAGTTGATTTTTCCAATCTATGCCTGAAAAGTTGAAATCGCCTAGAATACATACATTGTTTCTATCAGATGCCTTCTTTATTTCCTCCCATAGCAATTTACCATCGTTCCTACTCAAATTAGGTGGTCTATATATAACACCAATGACTACGGATTCACTGCCCTCACCAATCTCTACCCAAATACTTTCATTGTCGCTATTTGTTTTAATGTTTGATTTATTGCAGCTTTTTAATGACACCCTGATATACACTGCTACACCGCCACCTCTCCTTCCTACTCTGTCAAATTTAAATAGGTTATATCCTGGAATATGAAATTCTGCTAAAAATGCTTGCTGTTTGAATTTATCCATGTTTCCGTTATTGCAATTATATCTATGTTCTCTTTACTAACAATGGCCCTGAGCTGGTCCATTTTGTTACACAAGCTTCTACTATTAGTATAATAAACACTCAATATATTTCTTCCGTTTCTATCTGTTTTACATTTATTACTTTGATGTTTGTTATTATGACTAACTATATTTTCAGCATTATCTACTTCTGTTTCACTACTTCCCAGGACCTCCTTGTTTTTTGACTCCCATTTTCCCCGACCCCTCTCTACTGGCGAAACCCCTCCTTCGGAGTGACAATTTCACGCTCCAGGGATGCAGACAACGTCTTTACCCCCTCACGAGACAAGTGTACTCCGTCGCGACAGTACAGGTAGTCGTTGCTGAGGAGTTCATTATTCAATTTGAAAAAGTTGCAACTATTAAAGAATGGGACAAAAGTGACTGGGCAATATTGGTGCAGAGTAAATTTAAGGGTAAGGCCATAGAGGCATATGTGTGTCTGAGTATGTCAGAGTCTGTGGATTATGAGACTGTTAAAGAAGCAGTGTTGAAGACGGTGGAAATGGATCCAGAAGTGTACAGGAGAAGGTTTAGGGACATTAAGAAAATTAGTGAACAAACTCATCATGAAGTGGCTAGAGAATGTGGGATGAGATTTGATAGATGGTGTAAGTCTGAGGAAGTAAAGACTGTGGATGACATAAGACAGTTAGTCCTGTTGGAACATTTTAAAAGTCTTGTGCACCCTGAGATTACTGTAAGTATGAAATAAGTAAGAATAGAGCGAAGAATTTGATGAATGCGGCTAGGTTGGCTGACCAGTTAGCAGTGGCACACAAAATGTATAAGGAGGAGGTGTCACATAAACAAGGTGAAGTAAGGCATAATAGAAGCCAGAATTATGACAGAAATCATAAGTATCAGAACTATTCAAATGTTAAGCAGCCTAGTACAAATTATTTTAAGGGAGGTACACCTAACCAGGTGTCACAAAATACTGTAGGGAATAGATCACAAGGACAAAGATAATATAAACATCCAAGACCTCAGTCTAATTATAACCCTTGTATTAGTAGACGGGAGATACCACCAATGAAATGTTTTGCATGTGGAGAAATTGGCCTTGTTAAATATCAGTGTCAGAGTGGCCCAAAGTCTGCGGCATTAACTGTGAATTTTGAGCCATTTATTACTGAAGGGAAGGTTGGGATTAAAGGGAGTCCTGAGAAGAAAATTATAATATTGAGAGATACTGGAGCCAATCAGAGTGTGATTTAAAAATGTATTAGAGGGGACAGATGAATGAGTCTTACTCTAGTGAAGAAGTGAATTTATGAGGATTGGGGTCAGGGATGACTGTCCCATTACATAAAGTAAATCTTAAGGGTGGATTTGTGAGTGGCATTGTAAAATTTGGGATAAGTGTTGAACTTCCCGTACCCGGAGTACAGATGTTATTGGGTAATGATTTGGCTGGCGACAAGGTGGTCCCAGAGCTTATTATGTGTGAAAATCCATTTGATGAAGAGGCTACTGTAGAAGTGAACCATGTTGTGAAAAATGTAGATGTGTTGGATGATTCAAAGAAGTGTAAACCTGATGGTGATATACAGCTTAATGAAATTGTGTACCCAGCTTGTGTTGTGACCAGGGCAATGTCAAAGAGAAGACAAGAGTTTGATGATGATTTGGAAATAGGTGATATATTTGGTGAAGAGGATGTTATGACCACAGATAATACAGTAGAGTTGGAAAATAATAAGGAGTGTACTGTAGAAGCGAAAATTCATGTACCACCAGATTTTGTAGTGGACAAGGAGGAATTAGTGAGGTGACAGACGAGAGTTTGAGGGAATGTTGGAGTGAAGCTGAGAGAAATGGGGGTGAGAGTGATGTATCAATTGGATTTTGTGTGCAATAGTGGTGTGTTAATGAGGAAGTGGAGGCCTGCTGATGCTCCAACATCGGATCATTGGGAGGTTAGGAAGCAGATTGTTATTCCAAAGGAATATAGGGAACATGTTATTGCTTTATCCTATGATTCTTGTTTGTCTGGACATTTGGGAGTCAGGAAGACAACTGACAGGCTTCTAACTCAATTTTATTGGCCTAATATAAAGAAAATGTATCTGAGTACTGGAAAACTTGTGAGATATGTCAGAAAGTGACAAAGCCCAACCAGATTATAGAGCCGGCACCACTGAGAGCATAAATAAGTGAAAAAGCATGTAAATCTTAAATGTTGCCGGACCAAGTAATAAGTAAAATTATATGAAGTTGTTGTCAAATATTCTCCTCGGTCTAGGCTGCCGTGTGTACCTCACGTCTCGCTTTGATTAGGAATTATAACTATTGTTTTTTGTAGATTTACTTCCATGTTTAATACGCCTTACTGTCAATGTACTGTACAGTCAGGGGCATTAATTGCTACGTTCCTAGAAGCTGGAGCCATTGCAAGTGAAGGCCTGACGATCGGACAAAACCCCTGTGTAAGCGTCGCTGGGTAGTTTTGAAACTAGAACTTGGAGTATCAAGGTTGGTGATGTGTCATTATCGGCCTTCACTGGCTCCTGACGTTAGTGAGGGGGATAGTTATTAGTGTTTCTGACTGTATCATGTTTATGTTTTTGGTTGTGAAAACTGATGAAACATATCAGTTGAGAATAATGTTCATTTCCCCCTCGTTATCAGTTAGCTCACGGGTAAGCTGGCTGTTTGGTCCTTTTCTTTTTATGATCTTTCTTTGTGTTTCTTATATCTTTCCTGATCCTTCTGGTTAATTTTGGGGGTTGAACGTCACCTTGTTTTTTTTTATATATTATATAACAAACTGTTAGCCAGTTTGCTCCCTACGTCGTCATTATAGGTGAAGTTTTCTCTTCGTGACACAACTGGATCTATAATATATTTTTCCCCGGATAAAGTTCAGTTATATTTTGACTTAACAAACAGTCCTGGACAGTTTCAAGGAAATCCTATGACGCGGAGTTACCTGTAAAGTCAGTCCAATATATTTGACTTGAGTTAAAGTCGCCTACTATACAGACTTAGCGGTATCATGTCTGGATGCCTGTCATATTTCATCCCAAATAAGTCGTCCATCAACACTATCAAGTTTAGCAGGTCTATATATTACTCCTATGATTAATTTTTCTCTACCATCGGTTAATTATCTCCAAGTTGTTATTATATTCAATTCAGTTTTAGTTTCCTATTTAATGCCACATTTCAAATTATCCCTGACATGCTGCCCCGCCTCTCCTCCTGTTCTTCCTATCCATATGAAATAATACATATCATTTAATTTGATATTCGACAGGTAAGTTAATCCAGGTTTCAGTTAAATCTATTACAGTATATCGATTTTTTCCATACATACCAGAGCTCTGATTTCTTTCATTTTATTTTTAATGCTTCTGCTGTTCACTTTGTAAAGATTTAACCTCGCCAAGATCTGATTCTTCTCTCTGTTGTGGCTTAACTCCCTGACTAATGTCACTTTATTGTCATTGTTAGCACAATTTATAGGTAACCTATTGACACGTGTATCCCTGTGCCCACTGCAGTCTCCTCGACCCCAGTGCTCGCATGGTCCTTTAGCAGTTTAAAGACCTGGACATCTTTTCAACCACCAGATAAATGCACCCTGTACCTTTGTGCTATAGAAGTTTTCCTAGCTGTCAGTGAATGGAGCTCGTCTCACTTGTGATCCGTGCTGGGGATTAAACCCAGGACATAACTGTGAGAGGCACGTGTGTTACTGCTGTGCTGCCAGCACCCATGGTGGTATTTATGAATATTCTAAATATTTGTCACGGTAGATCTAAGTGCTACTTATAAAATTACATAATGTAAATAGAACATTTGTTTTTATAACATGATTGATGTGTCTCCTGGAAGATGGGTAAATTTTCAATATAGATTTTATTACCTTTGTGATGTCTGAAGCGTCCTCACAGATGCTAATCTCTGGAAGGTGGTTTGGTTGAAGCCGATGGAAGAGACTATTAAGTAATAGCCGAAGACCACAGTGGACATCAGAGTGTGGCGCTCAAAAGGGCTCGTGTCGAGGCTGAAACAAAGTAAATATGTTTTGTGCCACATGTTTCATTCACTCCTATGAAATGTATTTGTGCCAGTATACTGTATGATCCCCTTCCTTCAATTTATTTATTTATTTTTTGCCCATTATCAATGTGAAGGATCATTTTGCACAGCACATGGTGTCCCTCACTCCTCGTTACTAATATTGAAAACTTCACCCTCTAAAAAGTGATGTCTACAGAATGGTGGGTAATGTGCTCTATACACCAGTAATTACCAGAATGAAGAAAGGAAAATAAAAGTTACACACCCTTATAAGAAAAGAGTGAGAAGCCAGTTCTTTGGGGATTTGGGTGGCCTTTGGGGGGCCTTTATAACTGACCAAAATTCGCCAAATACAACAATAAGTTTTCTACATTCACTGTTATATTCCTTCTCCTGTACTAGTTAATTGAAAACCCGATGTATTATTGTCCAGACAGGCAAAGGTTATATTTACAATTAAGAACAAGAACAACATGAAAATACAGGAAACAAATAAAAACACTCCTACCTAATATGTGGTAAAACCTCCTAAACACCGGAGGAACCATCTTACCTACTCGTGGAAGATATAATCCATCATCGTGCAGTCGGAGGACCACAGGATCAGTTGGGGAAAGGACAGGGGTGGCCAACCCAGAGACAGGAGAGCGAGTAAGGAGAGCTTGGGCGAGGAAGGTAACTACTCCCACAATGTAACACCAGGTTTACATGAGCAAAATCAAAAGTGTAGGAATTGAAGAAACATGATGAGAATATTAATGTAATATAACTAGCAACATTATAAACACATGTTAACTTAAAATTTAGTCAAAAGTTATAAAGGAAATACAAATATCACTACTGGGCAACTCTCCAGGGACGCTCCCAGGTTGACACGCCACCTGAACATGACCTTGATAACAACTAGATTTAATTTGAGGTTTGATCTCAACCTGACATGGTCAGACAGACCTAGTACGCCTGATTAAGGCCTCTTTCACATGATCATTATTTTTGTCACGAGACAGAATGTACTTGCATCTAGTGAACAAAAAGTCAAGCTTCCATATGGACGTTTTCCTGCCATGCCTCAGTTGAGCTCCATCTGTTCAAGACGGAGAATCCCACAACACAGAGATAGTGAAGGAAATAGATTAAGTGAGATCGTAATGACTAGTAACGATGTTAGTAAACAAACAGATATTTGCCAGAATATTAAAGGAATGTATGGAAGAGCATAGTAAGCCCTTAACAAACCTGTTTAACATGCATTAAAAACGAATGTAGTACCAGAATCCTGGAGGATACCGAATGTAATACCGATTTTCAAGAAGGGAGATAGATCACTATCCTCTAACTACCGTCCAATCAGTTTAACATCAGGTGTAGGCACATAACTGGAAGCAATATTTTCAAACTCTATTCAAAATCACCTGGAGAAACACAAATTGATCAACGATTCCCAACATGGCTTAACAAATAGGCGTTCATGTCTGACAAGTCTATTAACATTCTTTCCAACTGTTTTCGAATCAGTGGACGACGGGCATGGTTACGATGTGGTTTACCTCGAATTTAGCAAAGTCTTTGACAGGGTCCCCCATGAAAGACTAATACGTAAAATGGAGGCCCATGGCATAGATATAGGCGTAGACAGCAACTTAAGTAAATTTGCTAATGACACTAAAATAGGGCGTGTAATTAAATAAGACGAAGACTCCGCAAAACCACAGGAAGATCTAAAAAAAAAATGCATGGTATGAAAAATGGCAGATGAAATTTAATGTAGACAAATGTAAAGTACTTAGTCTTGGAGATGTAAACAGAGAAAGCAGACATCAGATGAACAACGTTGATGTAGAGAAATCCTACTGTGAGAAAGATTTTGGTGTAAAGTACTTGGGTTCATACAAAGCAGAGATACGTCGTTTATTGTAAGTCGTTTTCGATGCACGGATTACCTAACGTGTTAGCTATTCTGTATGCACAGACGCTGCTTTTGACTTGTGCGCATGACACACTCAGAGGGAAAAGCTAACACCTCGATCAGGCGTTAGCCTTGCACAGCGCCCAAGCGGCCCAAATAGCTAACAGCCAATCAGAGAGTTCTCTCATTGAAAATACGAGGATCATGGCCGTTTATGGAGAATGTTTTGATTAATATTGAAGAGTTGAGGGCATGTAAGGCAATAAAAAACTGTGATATAAAAATAAAAATAATTCTATATACAGTAGTATATTGGATTACCTAAAACAAAGCGCATGGCGTGAAAAAATGAAAAGAATTGCGCCTAGTTGAACACCTGTGAAGCAAAGAAATATGTGTTTATAATATGCATAGACTACACTTATAATATATAAATATAATATAGTAAGAACATAAAATATATACTCTGCAGGTAATGCTTATTGAAATAGATAATTACATAAAAATAAGTGTCAGGAAAGATTTTTTTTTTTTTATTGGGCAACCCCCTATATCCTTGTGTAAGGTGAAGCGCAGAAGCGTTTACAGCGCCCAACAGGGAAGCATGCTGAGTTCATGCTTGCCTTTATGTCTCACGATTTAAGGGCGTAGAAGCCTGAAGAGTCAGTGGTTTATGTCATCCAATTATTGGAAGCTCCAACAGCTTGTCCCTGAATACGAATTCGCAACTTTCGACTTACAGCAGGTACCTACTTTACTGCTAGGTGAACAGGGACTAATGGGGGCTAGGAAGTAAGTCCAAATGACTTCCACCGGCCCGGGAATCGAACCCGTGACATCTCGCTTGCGAGGCAAGAACGGTATCGCTTCTACCACCGGTCCCCCTCAGGAAAGAATGAGAGGGAGACACATTTGCACAAGTATTCACTCAACCAAAGCAGAAACACATATTTTGCATGACAAACAAACCCTCGTCTGAAATACTCCATTGCTACACGAAGATTTCTATAATGCTGAACATAAATTTATGCATCGCATTTTGGAAGTACAAGCGTTTGTTCAGCGTCAATGTCACATTTTTTTTTTGTCATGTACGGACTGGCTAGCGTAGTGGCAAGTTTACCTGGCAATACTTGGTGATGTAAGGCTGTATGTAAAGGGGATGTGTGATTGGTGGATCTATTTTCCGCTGTATAACTGTCAGGATAAAACAAAACCAAAGGTAGCATTTTTATAATATCAAACTATTAATTATTATTTAAGATACTGAGAAGTTTCCAAATGATCGTATATTGACTTAAATAATGAAGAAATTATATTAATGAATTGGCAACTCAACTATAGCCACAGCTGCCACAAGATTTTCACACAAACTTTCTTCATTATTTAAGTCAATATACGATCATTTGGAAACTTCTCAGTATCTTAAATAATAATTAACAGTTTAATATTGTAGGTTATGTATCTATGCTACTGTGCCAAGTAGCAACCTTGTAAATAAGCTACTGTGCCGAGTAGCATTTATATATATAATTACGTGGCAACACTGCACGTGTTATGTGGCAACATTGCCCCGAGGCTGTCATATGGCAAGGCAGTCTCAGTCTGACTGTGTGAGCCGTGCATGGCACACGCTAGTCACCACTTGTATTTCTCCTATCCCTTAATAAACGGACTTCAGTGTTACCCGGTGTTTCCCTACCCATCACTGCATTCTTCAGGGAACACTTGTAACATATCTGCCGGAGATATGTGCGTCGACTCATAGTGTGTTGTGTTGTGTTGTGTTGCGCTGTGTTTCGCCGCGATGTGCAGTGTTGGGCCGTCACAGTGCTTTTTAGTGACGGTGGCAGTGTTAGTGTCAGTGTATTAGTGTGTGTCTAGAGCTGAGAGTTGAGCATTGGCCTGTTTTTTGCGGTACCCACGGAGCACGCAGGCGTACACCCTTCTCGTGTGACATCCGGGAAGACACTGACGGTCTCACCCACCCCCGCCGCGTCTCTAGCCACCGGCATTAAGGCCACCACGAAGTGCATCTGCTGTCTCAGACACACACACACACACACGCACGCACGCACGCACTCACTCACGGACAGAACAGTGGACTCTGCGTTATTTCTGCGCTGTTTATGTCATATATATGTGGTTCGAGCTGTTGAGGCGCCACTTTATATACGAAACAGTGCAGTCCACGCACACACAAAGATGGGCGGTAAGAAGGGACAACGTCAAGATGGGAGACACGACTCCCCACCACCTTCTCCTCCACCAGGCGCAGACTCTCATCCCCCACCTCCAGTGACGGACATTGCCTCAATTCTGAGGTGGATGGACGACCGGGACGAGAGACGCAGAGAGATGGAACTTCAGAGGGAGGAGACACGAAGAGAGGAGGAAAAGTCGCGTTTTGATGCACTATTGGCGACCCTGGCGCTAACCCACCCTCCCTCACTCGCGCACCAAGGCGCCAATATCCTCCCTCCTCCACCACACCAGCGTCCTCCAGGTACTCTTGCCTCCAAACAAACAGCTCCCAAGGCATCTGTTTAACCCCCACCCGCCCTCTCACCAGATGTCACGTTTCAGCTTTTTCGTGAGTGGAGGCGGCGTTGGACAGATTACTCCACGATGGTGGACCTTGACAGCATGCCTCCAAACAAACAGCTCATCCAACTGTGGATGTGTTTTTGTCGCTGGAGACCCAGAGAGTTTTGGAGCACACGTTGCAAGTGCCTCCCGATTCTACCTCTTCAGTGACGGATGTGCTCGACCTTTTACAGGAGCATGTTAAGGGTCGGAATAACGAGGCTTTGCGTCGCCGCGCCTTCACCAGCTGCAAGCAGGCGGAGAACGAATCCTTTGACGACTTTTTTGTACGCTTGAAGAGTTTGTCAGAGGAGATCGACGTCTGCAAGGCGCACAGCCGGGAATGTGAGGAAGCCTGGATCAAGCACGGGATCTTGGCAGGTGTCAGGCAGGAAGAGTTGGTGCAGCGACTCATCCCCCTGGACGCTTCCTCCACACTCCAGGCGGTAGTGACTGAATGTCGGTCATACGAGGCCACCAAGTCCGCCACCTCTGCCTTACGGGCCCCACCTGCTGTGAGAGCTATCTCATAGTACAAGAAGGATAAGAAGGCGGCTAACAACGCGAAGGCTGCCACATGTTCTTCCACGCCCCCGCCTAGTGCTTCCTGTGGCAGCTGTGGAAAGCAGCATGGCCCCAAGACTTGCCCGGCCGCCGACGCACTGTGTCGTGGATGTGACCGTAAGGGCCACTGGTCTAACACAGACAGGTGCCCTGCACGAGGCCACAAGTGTCAGGCCTGCGGTCGCTATGGACACTACGACAAGTGCTGCCGCCAACCCAAGCCCAAAAGCCCGAGACGAGGAGGAAAGCAGCGCACTTCCCTCGGGGTGGTTCGCACGCAGCCCCCTCCAGATGGCCTACACAGCCCCAAGCAGCAGCGAGTCACATCAGGAGGGTGGAATCGACCACACGCCCCAGGGCTACCCCTTCCCCTACCATCCGCGTCGCCGTCACACACGGTGATGTGTCGGGTCACATCGAGGTGATACCGGACACCGGCGCTGATACTACGGTGATTGGGTTGAAGCACCTCCAGAAACTGGGCCTCACCAAACGCGACCTGGGACCACCGCCGCAGCTGCAGTACTACAATGCGGACGGTTCCCAGATGCCAGACGCTGTGGGCTCCTTTCAAGCAGAGATCACCTACGGCGACAGGTCGTGTCATGGATGGATCGACGTGCAGCCTACTCTCGCTACACCCTTGTTGTCGTGGGAGCACCTCAAGGAGTTATGCGTGGTGCCCAGAGACTTTCCCGAGCAGATCCCAGCTGCTCGTTACACCGCCAGCAGGGTGCGTGAGTCGACGAGCGACGCGCCTGGCGCTGCCACACAGAGCTGCCCAGAACCCGCGTCCACTCCCACCCACACAGGACGCTCCCCTGCCCAGATCCTGTATGGTCACCCTCTCCGCTCTTGCGTTCCTACACACGCCAAGGCCTTTGCGAAGGACTGGCAGACCAGAGCCGAGAGCTGCGACCGCCGCGCCGCTACACGTGCCCAGGACGCCAAGGCTCGGTATGGCTACCGTGCCCGCCCTCTTCAGCCGCTGGAGATTGGTGCCCTTGTCCGCGTCCAGGACCCGACGACGACACGTTGGGACAAGGTGGGCATAGTGATGGGCGTCGGCCGGTCGTGAGACTACAAGGTCAGGATGCCGAGTGGCCGTGTCTGGTGGAGGAACCACCGCTTCCTCCGGCCAGTCCCACCCCCTGCTGCTGGCCCCCTGACCGAGGACGAGTCCCCTACACCTCACGAGGATCCGCCCCACAGTGCACCTCGACGCTCGGAGCGACTTAGGACTAAGAAGTCCGCTCAAGACAAAGACTATGAGAATGAGGGGGGGAGGGAGATGTAGGTTATGTATCTATGCTACCGTGCCAAGTAGCAACCTTGTAAATAAGCTACTGTGCCGAGTAGCATTTATATATATAATTACGTGGCAACACTGCACGTGTTATGTGGCAACATTGCCCCGAGGCTGTCATATGGCAAGGCAGTCTCAGTCTGACTGTGTGAGCCGTGCATGGCACACGCTAGTCACCACTTGTATTTCTCCTATCCCTTAATAAACGGACTTCAGTGTTACCCGGTGTTTCCCTACCCATCACTGCATTCTTCAGGGAACACTTGTAACCACCAAATATTATAAAACTGCTACCTTTGGTTTAATTGTTTATCAGTTAACCACATCCATAATGTGAACTGCCTATGTATTGCACCTGTATTTGGAAGTATTTTTAATGTCAAAGTAAACGCATATTTATGTGTGTGTGTGTGAGAGAGAGAGAGAGAGAGAGAGAGAGCAACCGATAAAATATATATCGTATTATTAAGGACATCAGATATCAACATCTTAATGAATATCAAAATATAGCTGTTAAACTCTAGTCCAGGGAAATTAGACAATTTTTATGCCAAATGTTGAACTTTTCATAATGAAATGATCCTTGGTAGAATTATTGGGAATACGTTCGTAAACAACGTACTGAACAGCCTGAGCGATCTGAGGTAAGCTTTTGCCGCCATCTTGAAAAAATGGCGGCCTTTCGCGGTTTTTCATGTTTTACTCATTAACCGTTGATTTTAGGGAGATGACACTTAATAACAAAATAAAAGAGCGTAAAATTCTGCACATTTTGTATCTTCAGCTTTTGTGTAGGACTAATACATTTTGATATAATAAACATTTTGTTTCCACCTCTAATTTTGACACTTTAATGTTCCATTGGTAAAAAACAACAAGAATATAATGTCTGTGTTGCTTTTTTTATTTTTTAGGGACTAATAATGAATGAACATTTGATACTGACCTTAATTATCACAACGGCACTGAATTTGACTCCCAAACTTCATGTGTAACTACAAATACTGAACAAGTTACAAAGAAAATGAACTGTCATAAAAACACTAATCCTGGAACAGGTCTACAAGGGATACCACATTAAAAAAAGACGCTCCACGTACTGGACCTCATGGCTGGTGTGGAAAACGGTACCAGATGATGTAAAAATAGCGAAGGGTGTGGCCAGTAGTGAAGATTGTTTTTCTCGGAAAGTATTAATCGTACACAAAAGATGAATATACCAAAATGTGCACAATTTTATGCTCCCAAAAATCAACAGTTAATGAGTAAAACATCAACAACAGCGAACGGCCGCCATTTTTTCAAGACGACGACAAAAACTCGCCTCAGATCGGTCAGGATATTTGGTATGTTGTTTAAAAACGTATTCTCACTCTTACTACCAAGTATTATTTCAATATGAATTAGTTCAACTTTTTCCTAATTTCCCCCGACTACTCTAACACTGCTGTAGTTAACAATCTCACCACCATCCTGTCACTTGCCAAGCCTCACTGTTGCCGAGTGTACCTCCTTAAGATGGAAAACTTCTTTCTAGTAGGTGGCTTAAGTCATCCATGTTATATGGGCAATGTAGCATTATATGAATGAGTGTTAATATATTACCAGTGTAGTTGTCACCGTTATATCCCGTACGTCCCTGTGAAAGGTTCCGCTGAACTCCATTCATTTCTAAGTGCCGTGTGATAAAAACTTGTGAAAGATGCCTAAAACCTATTTAGGGGTACACTTCTGGTGCCAGCCTGTAAGAGGCTTACACAAATAGGACCCGTACGTGTCTGAAATACGAAATCGTTAAGGTTAGATGATAGGCCTATGACACAAGTATGTAAGCTCACTTGAAAAATTGGATGCGTCCACCTCGGTCTGCAATGGCCCACACTTTGTCAACGCCGCCCAGGTCAATACAACAGAGGATCACCACCACCAGCACCCCGCCAAACATGAGCAACGTTTGCAACACGTCTGTGTACACCACAGCCTTTACACCACCCTGAGGGAAAAAGTTATAATACTAACAGTGTTTACCACCTCTTCCTACCAACCTTACCAAATGAACATGGCTTCCTTCAATGATCATTGCGACGGCCTTCAGACCCAGGAGTTCAGAAAATATTTTCACTGTGTACCAGTGTATAAATATGTAGCACTATTTCTAAAAAAATTTCCAAGAGCTAATGTGGTTTAAATATCCTCCCATAAAAGACAGATATCTATATGATCACTTTGTCATTGTTAACACAGTTTCTTATAAACACCCAAGAACCAGCACACCTGCAGCTACACTGACGTCCATGCTCGAGTTACGACTGTGATGTCATCAGTGGTAGAAAAGTAGCCAAGTTACTAAAGAATTTTTTTAAGGATTGTTTGCACAAAACAAATAGGTGATAATACTCCAGAATATTTCATCCTGCTCAACCTACAAGTTTACATAAAAAAGTGTAATATTATACAAAAGTCAATGATTACCATTTGTTTACGGTATATATTGAGGGAGATTTTCCCTTGCAAGGAACTTTGAAGGTACCTTGACTGATTCTTTGTACAATACATAGAAAAAATATGCATTAAGCATAATATTAGATACTACTGAACTGTGAGAACATAATTCTGCCTGTCATGGCCATTTTCAACTCTCTACCACACTCTCGTCCTTAGATAATGTCTGATGTCTCATTTTTTCAGCTTTGATCTTTTTGGACTCATTTTATAAGATTTTGGGTGAAATCTACAGAAATAATCACACACATACATACTTAAACAACTCTCACTACATGCACGCATAGATCAATACAATCGGCTAAGTACCAAGCTCCATAACTGAGGAATATGCAGTGTATTGAAACTTGTCTGCAAATATAAAAGATTCTCGTTAATTTCTGCTCTACTGGAAGCAACTCATGTGTGCAGTATTATTTTTGTTTCATGAAGGTATTGTGAAAAAAAGAACGAAACACGTAGTGATAAATTGAATTGTGATAAATCGAAACTGCAATAAACAAGTTATACCTCTATTGCTCCACCTTGACACTCCTAAATTGATCCTTTGAATAGTAAACATATTGATTCTATTCCACAATGAGGCTAAAAGAGAAGCCATGAGGATATTTCTGGTAAAATGTTTCCATAAAAGCTTTTTGATATTAAGAGCATGATAAATTTGCTATGATTATTTTGTACTATAAAAGGTTTATATAGTATAATCTCGAGATTCATTTATTAACTATATATTTATAAATTATTACTACAGGTCTCTGTATTTGGTGCACACCATACTTACAATTGTGATGTAGAAGGTACATATTGTCCCCATGATAAGTGTGGATACCCAGGTAGCGAGGCCCGTGACTGTAGACAGAGCTAATGTTGGAGCATAGAGGCAGATGCCCATGTAAATGAAAGAAGAGAGAAGAGTACACAGAGTTGCCAGCGTCCTTAGCAGTCGTGACTCAAACCTCAGCTCTATATACTGTAAGAAATATATAGTGTCAGTAGTCTATTTGTGCCCTCACAGGCTCCAAACTGAATGCAAGCAAGCAAGCACCTTCCTCCTTCCCTCTCTAATCCCCACAAGGATTTTTATTTGATCTTTAGAGCAGCCACTCCTGTATTCATGTTATTATTATTATTATTATTATTATTATTATTAATATTATTATTATTATTATTATTATTATTATTATTATTATTATTGTAATTGTTGCAAGTGGTATTTTAAATTATGGGTACAAGGAAGCCGTATGCAGAGAGTCAGCTCATATATTTGTGGGACTTATACTCTATTTTTCATCCATGTAATTTGTACACTTGGGGTGGATAAGCTGATAATGTACATTAAGAGAAAATTACTCTACTCGAATCGTTCAGAAAATGACACACAAACATTTCTCAGAATGTATATAAACATTTCCCTGAGTCGACGCCCTCCTATTTTACCACATTTTGTCTAAATATACTTCAAAGAATGTTTATTCCACTACTGCAGAAATCTTTGATGAACGCTACAGAATTATTTCAGTTTTTTTTCTGTATTCATCAACTAAAATGAGCGCGTATAAAAAGTCCAACAAAATATAATCTCCCCAGCAGTTTTGTAACAACAGTGCTGAGGGTAAGTTAGTTCTGAGGTCTTTTTTTTTTTACGGGAATTAGCCCACCTGGGCACAGGTCGAATAAATAAGAGTAAAAATAAATAAAAAATATAAAAACACAATATTATATTAATCTACACCACGAAGACGCCGCAAAAACAGCTTTTTAAAGTGAGACACATTATATGAGTATGGGAACACAGAAGAAGGCAGAGCATTCCACAGTTTGGATGTGTGAGGAAAGAAGGAGGTACTATAACGCGTTATTCTCGTGTGACCGACATCCACAGGGAAACGGTGGGCACCGCGGGCAAGACGTGTGTTATGAGCCCACGGCCTTGCCGGCGGTACACAGGATGTCAAATCTACCGAACAGTGCCCGTTAAAGAACCTGTAAAAGAGAGCGAGTGAATCAACATTGTGGCGAAGAGAAAGGGAAGAGAGATTATCAACTATAGGAGGAGAGTTAATAAGACGAAATGCCTTTGATTCCACCCTATCTAACAGTTGGACAGAAGAAGAGCCACCCCAGATATGAGAGCAGTACTCCAAGTTAGGACGAATGAATCCCTTATATACTTGAAGCAATTGCTCAGGAATGAAGTAACTACGGCATCTGTACAGCATTCCCAGCTTTCGGGAGGCGGCTTTAGAAGTGCTGAGGATGTGTGGCTTCCATGACATACTAGAGGAAATGGCGAGGCCTAGCGTATCCTGAATGTCAAAAATTGTGATAGGCAGAGGCAGGAAAAGAATACTGGGTGTCCACATAGCACAATAACAGTTCTCTCACCGTCAATACCGTCTAGACCTACCAGACGTTAAAGCCCCTGAAGAGATGGAAAGGCAGAGAAACAAAAGAGCTATCACAGAGGAATCCCACCATGAACACCGCCATCTCCTGGTTCACACTCAGACACACTTCTTTAATACCAAGCAAATTAATTTGGGCATTATTCTCATGTTTGAGCTTAAGTCAACCAGTTAGGTACATTATAATATCTTCAGTTATTAGGAACATTTATTGAATGAACATTTAAGAACCACTAAACTACATCACGTGTCGTTCTGTAGCGCTAATAAGGTAAAATTCTTGGGGACTGTCCCCAGTGCCACCCCCCCCCCCTCAGCCACATATATTTTCATATTTGTTTGATGTCAGCTGCCACAGATTTTTTTTTTTTTTAAGATAAAGATCCAAAATTTGATCCGCTCATGTATACAGCAGAGTTGGGGGATGGTGGGCCAGCCTCTGTCGGCCCACCATCTTTGATGATGCGTTTGTGAGTATGTTTTTTCCTCATCCCTTTTAACACAAGAGTTAAAATTTGGTATGTTTATGTAAGTGACGGTATAATCTGGGGTCAGCCCTACTGGTATTTGGTATGTTTATGTTAGTGACGGTGTAATCTGGGGTCAGCCCTACTGGTATTTGGTATGTTTATGTTAACTTTACCTTGTTAAAATTAAACCTGGGCAACACAACTGTAATATGTAAACAAATTAAGAATATTTGTTAGGGTGACCCATCTACTGACCTCGTTAATAGAGACGATTCTCAGGTTGTACAAAATCGGGATTATGACTATGCTGACGAAGAAACAGCCCGGAATAGCGCCCAGCAGAATCATGGCCATCTGAGTACCAAAGAAGTATGTCTCCGTGGGACTACCTGGAAAAAATTGGGAGTTCAATACTGTGGGTGTATAACAATAATAATAATAATAATTAACGGTTTATTGAAAAAAATTCTGCAGCCCGATGGCTGAAAATATACATTGGACATAAATGACTTATGACATACATTGGTGGTTTAACAAAAGCCTTCATTAGAGAAAGGTAAAGGAACATACAGTGAACATACAGATTATTGTAGGTGTTGAACAGCAAACACGTAGTGTAATAACTCCCTCCCAGATGGTGTTATGAGGGACCTGACGTGGTATAGTAATTCCCTCACAGATGGTGTTATGAGGGACCTGACGTGGTGTAGTAATTCCCTCACAGATGGTGTTATATGAGTGAGGTGTGGTCCCAGGCCTTCCTATCGTAGACGGAATAACACATCGCTGGTTGTTGGGTCTCACGGGCCATTATCACTGGGTACCTGGGACCTCACTGTGTGAAGGTTAACTTGGGTACCACTGTTACTGTTGAGTTGTTCTCACTGACTTAAGCACTGTTCACCACTGTTCACCTCTGTTTAACACTGGTTCCATTCCTTTCCTAAATGAAATAGTAACTTCTGGCGAGAACTTGTTGATATTCCGGTGGGGAGGAGGGTTCAGGGGAGGAAGTTGGTATGGGCCAACTTAACAGTTGACCTGGCTACTCCAAGAGGAGTGGCCAGGTACGTCTTGACCCTTCGGTGGTCAAGTATGTAGTACCTTGTGGGTGTTAACTGGTGTGGGTGTTACATCTTGTAGGTGTTAACTGGTATAGGTGTTACATCTTGTGGGTGTTAACTGGTGTGGGTGCTACATCTTGTAGGTGTTAACTGGTGTGGGTGTTACATCTTGTAGGTGTTAACTGGTATAGGTGTTACATCTTGTGGGTGCTAACTGGTGTGGGTGTTACATCTTGTAGGTGTTAACTGGTGTGGGTGTAACATCTTGTAGGTGTTAACTGGTGTAGGTGTTAAATCTTGTGGGTGTTAACTGGTGTAGGTGTTACATCTTGTGGGTGTTAACTGGATTAGGTGTTACATTTTGTGGGTGTTAACTGGTGTGGGTGTAACATCTTGTAGGTGTTAACTGGTGTAGGTGTTAAATCTTGTGGTTGTTAACTGGTGTAGGTGTTACATCTTGTGGGTGTTAACTGGAGTAGGAGTTACATTTTGTGGGTGTTAACTGGTGTGGGTGTTACATCTTGTAGGTGTTAACTGGTGTAGGTGTTACATTTTGTGGGTGTTAACTGGTGTGGGTGTTACATCTTGCAGGTGTTAACTGGTGTGGGTGTTACATCTTGTGGGTGTTAACTGGTGTGGGTGTTATCTTGTGGGTGTGCTTGTGTAAGTTACATCCTGGGTGTTAACTGGTGCCCAGGTGTTACATCTTGTGGAGGTGTTAACTGGTGTGGGTGTTACATCTTGTAGGTGTTAACTGGTGAGGGTGTTACATCTTGTAGGTGTTAACTTTTGAGGCTGTTACATCTTGTGGGTGTTAACTGGTGTGGGTATTACATCTTGTAGGTGTTAACTGGTGTGGGTGTTACATCTTGTGGGTTTTAACTGGTGTGGGTGTTACATCTTGTGGGTGTTAACTGGTGTGGGTGTTACATCTTGTGGGTGTTAACTGGTGTGGGTGTTACATCTTGTGGGTGTTAACTGGTGTGGGTGTTACATCTTGTAGGTGTTAACTGGTG
>NW_024754662.1:0-17573 GCF_018991925.1 Homarus americanus
TTAGGTTGGCTCCCCTGTAGGACGTGTAGTTGTCGAATACAGGTGGGTCGTCGTGACCCGCAAGTAGCGTCTCTTGTAGGCAAAAAACGTCCGGCCGGAATAATGACATTAGTAAATGAAATTGAGCGTTTTTATTCCTAGCACCTCTGCAATTCCACTGTATGATACTGAATTTTAAGTCTGAGAGTTGATATGGTCAGCGTTTTGGGCTTTATTTTTCTTTCCTCTTGTATATGGGGGGGAAAGAGGGTCCGTGGAAGTATCCCCCTCATCAGATGAGCAGTCTCCCGGCTCCAAAGAGCCAGTACTCTGCTCAGCAGGGGCTCCCTGCCCCGGGTGCCTTTCAAAAAGGCGAATGAATGGTTGTGGTGTTGATTTTTCCATCATGCATTCTAGTGAATACGATCTCCTCCTTACGTTGGGGTAGATAGGGTCGTGAGTCTGTTGGGGTTTTGGGGTCAGGTATAACTTGTTAGTTTGGGTCTCGTTATTGGTCATAGTTGTATTAGTGTTCTCGTCTTTGGCGTCTGTGGTTGAATAACCGGTGATTGTGGGGTCAGTCTGTGTTGCGATGGTCTTGGTCTCAGTCTGCGTTCCAGTGGTGCACATTTTGGGAGGTGAGGTATTTTTGGATACAGCGGATGCAAAGGACATTCCAGGTGTTGGTGTCTGCAAGGACAACTCCACCTGCATCTTAGCCTCCTTGTAGTCCAAATTTTTCTCTGCTCTCACCTTACTGATCTCATACTCCCTCAGGTAGGAAGGGCACTTCCTGTCTGAGGCAGCATGCTGCCCGGAACAGTGGTAGCATTTTTCCTCCGTCTGTGTACAGTCATCGTCCCTGTGTCCGGTCTGAGCACATTTGGAGCATACCTGGGTGTTACGGCAGGCCTTACCAGTGTGTCCAAACCTTTGGCAGTTGAAACAACGCATTGGGAATGAAATGTATGTTTTGGTCTGGACCCTCTCATATCCTACCAAGACATGAGTGGGCCTAACAAGTCCTTCAAAAGTGAGTACTGCTGTAGTTGATCGTTTGCGTTCACCGTCTGTGGTCTTCCTATTAAATACGTAAGCATCGACGACTCCTTGATCTTTCATGTGGTACTTAATTTCGTCATTTGTCATCCCCTGAAATTCGTAGCTGTTAACTACAACCTTACAGGTGTTGAGAAATGCTGGGATATATGGTTCCACTTTTGTTGTATGAAAAGTTTTAAGATTCAAGGCGTCCCTCATTTGCTGTGCGTCTTTAACAGTAACTTGGAGTTCGCCTTTTCTTGTCTTTCGGACTTTCTCCACGTCCCCTATCTGATCCTTAATGGCCTTCTGTATGATGAATCCATTAATTTTGTCAAACGAGGTAGACGTGTCAATAGTCCGAAAGTGGATTGCTCGGGCCTTCTCAGTTGATACTTGTATGTTACGTCTTTGTTGAGTAGTTTGGTCAGTAGCCGTTACATTGTCTGGGTTTGTCGTTGGTCGTGGCAGTCGTGGGTCTTGATTGGTCTCCCGCCTCTGCCTGTCCCTGCCTGGACGAGCAGAGGGGGGCTTGGTGCTTCCCCTCCCAGAGGGCATGGTTGGGGTGGCTGGGAACCACCCCTTGGGTACAGCTTTGCTTGTTTAATTACATGTATGGTTTAGGTGCACTAAGGTTATGCAAGGCCCTCAGTGCAAAAAAAAAAAATACTTTTACTTAAGGACGACCCCCGAACAGTGGTGTGCCTGCACGATCACAGACGTCACTGCTGGATTGGCCCAGGTTTTTCCCCGACCCCCACTGGAGACACACAATCCCACTCCGTGAGGTGTGCACCACTGGGGGGGCTCTAGCACGAATACTGAATTATGAAAATTCAGCAGGTGCCTCGGCCAGGGTAAGTATTAGAAAAAAAGAAGTAAGAGAGAAAGCCCTCCTACCACGTCAGGAAGGACAACAGTTAGCGCTTCCCTCGCAGTTGTGTGGGTCACTCACACTAACTGTGGGGAGGGAATGCTAAGGTTGTCAATCCTGGTCGCTCGTGAGGTGTCAAAAATTGTAAGTGACAGAGCCACTTTTAGAATGAATTGATGAATGATGAAATGTTGCAATGCTTTAAATAGCAAGAACAAGTGCAAGTGCAATCGCACAAGATGCAGCGGTCAATGGCGAAGAAAAACCGTTACAGAGTACTGTTCCCGCAAGAACGTCAGTCTCCTCCCGTGTCCAATCAGCCTCTGAAACTGGCCCGACTAACTTTTCCTTATATACCGAGCGGGCCGCTCAGGATCAGACTGGCTGCAGCTACGGCTCTCTTACATTGGTTGGGTCCGCGAGACGGCCACCTGGCCTGATCCTGAGCTTGGTATAAAAGACCAAGGTGGCGGGCGGAAATTTAACTCCTATCACGAAAAGCAGCAGCAGCAACATGTCAGGACGCGGCAAGGGAGGCAAAGTGAAGGGCAAATCAAAGTCCCGTTCTAGCAGGGCCGGACTCCAGTTCCCCGTGGGTAGAATCCACCGTCTCTTGCGTAAGGGCAACTATGCTGAGCGCGTTGGTGCAGGTGCCCCTGTGTACCTTGCAGCCGTCATGGAGTACCTGGCAGCAGAAGTGCTCGAGCGGGCCGGTAACGCCGCCCGCGACAACAAGAAGACCCGCATTATCCCACGTCATCTTCAGCTTGCCATTCGCAATGACGAGGAGCTGAACAAGCTCCTGTCTGGAGTCACCATTGCCCAAGGGGGTGTCCTTCCTAACATCCAAGCTGTGCTCCTCCCCAAGAAGACAGAGAAGAAATAAGAACCCAAGGTTCGTTCACACAAGACAACCTAACCAAACAGGCTCCTTTCGGAGCCACAGGATATCACTTAAAGAGAGAAATATACGACATCAACGTTTTGCAGGATAACACTCTGTGCAAATTGAGTGAAATTGATTTTGAATGGTGTAGATGTGAAGGGCGGTTGTGGGGGCCTGGGGTGGGGGACTTAAACGGGACTTAGAAGGGCGCAGAAGCAGAAGCAGAAGCAGAAGCAGCAGCAGCAAGGGAGGCGACCTTATTTTCACTCTGGTTCATTGACAGTACACATTTACCAGCAGCATACATTGGAGTCATATTCTAACTGTTGACTAATCAGTGTGTGGGCTAGCCAATTTGGGATAAACAGCAAGAATGTAATGTCCTCAATGAAGTAATGACATAGTTCAAGATGTCTTTGACAGTGTCACATTCAATAATATAGTGCTTTAAAGGTGTATCACAAAGTTTACATGCTGAGTGTTCCGGTATGGGTACAGCGTTACTAACTAGCCAGATGTGTCTGTATCCTAACCTAATTCTGGCCACGACTACATCACACAGGCAAGTTGTTTGGACACTCTTCCTAGCCCTCTTGGTCCCTGTTCACCTACCTACTGTAGCAGTAAGTAGGTACCTGTTGTAAATCGAAAGGTTGCCAATTCGTAATCAGGGAAAGTTGATTGAGCTTCTAAACTTGAACTGACATAATCCGAGGAGTGGTGATCCGAGGATCACAGACACTATCTCTCCCACTACAAATCCCGTCCTAACCTCCTGCTCCTTCCTCTGTCCTCCCCAAATTTAACCATGCTATCGCAAAGGTAATAATACAGGTAGAGACAACAACATATTTTCCTATTGTCTTATTATATATTAATAACAGAAACGCTGCCGCCATCCCGGAGGCTATACATTGTCTCACTGTTCATTACCTCCACAATTCTTCCTCTTACTTCTTCTTCCATCAATACTTTATTAACGGTGTATGTAAGTTTCACCATGTATTGCACTACAGCTGTAGAGCAAAGTATATTTTGTTAGCAATAAACCAAAAGCATATTTTATGGCCTAATCATCACTACATAGAACACCACCCATAAAGCATGATACTAGTAGACCACAAACTGCTATAAACACCCAAAGCATATTTTATTGCCTAATCATCACTACATAGAACACCACTCATAAAGCATGATACTATTAGACCACAAACTGCTATAAACCCCAATAATATAATAGACTATACTAGTGACTATAATTGTTTTACCCAATATTTTACGAAATAATACTATAAAACATAATAATAAACACACTATTAGTGTATATTAGTTGAATGCACAATCTGATGAGAAGTAAAAAAAAAAACAACAACATAACAATAACCTATAAAGAGTGTAGAGTATTTTTGTGCAAACTATTATACTAGTAGATGGTCTAAGATAACTGTATGTGAAGGAAAAGGTGTGCTCTCCACTCAAACTTTCTTTTTATGAAATCTCCAACTCCCCAGCTGAGCGGTACGCCCAATGGGAAACAAAACGTGGCACATAACACGCCGCCCGCCAGCTCTGGCTCGGTGAATAGGAATCAGTAATCGGGCGGAGTATAAACAACACCGCCGCCAATGTGCTCCTCCCATCTCTGAGGAAATCTGGTGGGCAACTTAGTATTATATTAGTAAGTAATAATAATAACAATAATAAAAATAATAATAATAATAATAATAATACTAATAATAATAAGAATAATAATAATATTAATAATAATAATATTAATAATAATAACATGCAATTACATTTTATAACACATACTAACAAAATAGTGTATAGCCTACTATACTTAACTATAATAGGTTAGGTTGCGTAGGAGGATCTAAAAAGTACAGTAGTATATACACACACACACACACATACATATAGACAACAAACTAAATTAGAAACCACACGTCAGTGAAGTTATCACATCCTCCAGTTTCCGTCTCCACCTCCTACGCCGACTCAAGTCCCTCGGTGTTCCTGCACACGAGCTCCTCAGTGTTTACACAACATTCATACTTCCCAAGCTCACCTGGTCTTCTTCCCTAAATGCCACACAACGTAAACACCTAGAAAAAGTGCAAAAGAGGCCATGCAAGATTATTCTCTACCCTTCCTACTCCACATATCAAGAAGCGCTCAACACACTGACCGACCCTTTAGACTCTCACTGACCATCACCACGACCTCATCTGCAAATTTGGTAAGAAGCTTCTACACCATCCCCGACACCGGCTCCTACTACCACCTGAGATCCCTAGTCCGAGAATTGCTCTTCGACACCACAACCGCATCCAGCCCATACGTGCACGAACTGATCTCTATAAGAACAGCCCAGTCCCAACCATTGTACAAATTATCGATAACTTGTAATAAATCAGTGTACTCACTCCCAGTAAACACTACTCCTTGCACTGTCACTATGTTGAAATGAACTGTAGTTTGAGCTTTTCCCCAGCTAGTTATTATATGTCTTATTTGTGTCACTCATGTTACTTTTATATTATTTGTAATTCGTAACCCATTCCCCAAATATGTAACTGTATATTTTCAGCCTTCTGGCTGCCAAGCACTTTCAATAAACCGTTAATTATTATTATTATTATTATTATTATTATTTATATGTTGGCCCATACCAACTCACTCCCCTGAACCCTCCTCCCCACCGGACTATCAACAAGTTCTTGCCATAAGGTACTACCTCATTTGGCAAAGGAATGGAACCAGTGATGAATAGTGGTGAACAGTGCTTAACTCATTGAAAAACAACTCGGCAGTTGAGTCTTACCCAAGCTAGCTAACCACCTTCACACAGTGAGGTCCCAGGTACCCGGTTATACTTCCCCTGAGACTCCACGATAGAGAGGCCTGGGACCACACCTCACCCACTTGAATGAGTGAGTCATGTGGACCACGTGGTGTCCCCAAGATGCTACGACACCACGTAGTGAATGTTTTGCTACAGCATCATCATGTGAAGTTCCTCATAACACCATCTGTGAGGTAACTGCTACATCCTCAGGCCCCTCATAACGCCATCTGTGAGGGAGTTACTACACTACGTGTCTGGTGTTCAACACCTCACCTTACATGATCTATGCGTGCAAACATTAATCTGTATGTTCACTGTGTGCTCCTTCACCTTTCTCTATTGAGGGCTTTTGTTAAACCACCAATGTATGTACTAAGTCAATTGTGTCCAATGTATACTTTCGAAAAGCCCTTGTTTGGGTTAGGTAGGAGAGAGTAGTCGTCATTATTGTCCAAGCCACATTATTTATTTCTATATATAAGTAATGTAGGCTGGTTTTTAAATACCTCAATCCCCTAACGGTGCCGTTTGTATATTAAGAAATACCGAAGCCATACAGTACAACACCAGCGAATATGAAGTATCACTGTAACCGGCAACTGTTACTCACTCATACCTACATACATATATAGAGTCTTTACAGAATGATAGCAGACACGGGGAAGATGAACAACAAGAGGAGAAGAGTTAGAAGAAAATCAACTTCAAGCTAAGAAGAAGAATACCAAGACATTTCCTCCAAACAAGAAAACAACACACACACAATCAAGCCGACCAAACACTGAGAAACCATGGCGGAACCCAACATGCACCGGACGCTTGACCTGACTCTATCCTGCCGCATCCAGGCGAGTTGCTGCTTAAAGTCCCTCACGCAAGCGCTGTTTAGCCACTGCACCTATTCTATCCTCCTAAAATTCACTTCAATCCCCCCTGCCACTAGCATTTTATGTATGTATGTATGTATGTATGTATGAATGAATGATAACTGCAACTTTGCGTATTAAAACTCATTACTCTTACCGAAGTAATATAGTGCGTGGTTATGTTATGTCATGTTAGGATAGATTATAAACTACATTGGGTTACATTTCGTGAGGTTCGGTGACGCTACAGGAAGTTAGGTGAGGTACCTGGAGGTTAGGTGAATGTTGACTGACTGACTGACAATTATTAGGAAGTGGTTCCAACACGTTCACACACAACCTATACTCATACCACAAGTCCAGAATTAGAGAGGATCATGTTATTGGATATATTTTCATCGATTTACTCAGTGTCTAACCAACTCTTTAGCGATTTAAATGTGGACCTAAAATTAGGTCCGTATATTTGTTTGTCGTGGTGGTGGTGGTGGTGTGCGCCCGTCCATCAGGTTGATTAACCACCAAAACCATAAAGGGTGCGGCCCTGCCGTTTCAGGGCATAAACCACATCCATGGCGGTGACGGTCTTCCTTTTTGCGTGCTCGGTGTAGGTGACGGCGTCACGGATGACGTTCTCCAGAAACACCTTGAGGACGCCGCTGGTCTCCTCGTAGATGAGGCCGGATATACGTTTAACACCTCCACGCCGAGCTAGACGACGAATGGCGGGCTTGGTGATACCCTGGATGTTGTCACGAAGCACCTTACGATGACGCTTGGCGCCACCCTTTCCAAGTCCCTTGCCTCCTTTGCCTCGTCCAGTCATGTTGTTGTGGTTGCTACTACAGGTGGTCCTGGTGTGGCTTCGCCGAATCGAATCGAAAAATGCTAGTGACAGGGGGGAAGGAGGTTCAGGAGAAGAATAAGGGAGGATTGAAGTGAATTTTAGGAGGAGAGAACAGATGCAGTGGCTAAACACCGCTTGCGTGAGGGATTATAAGATGGGGGCAGCAGCAACAACCCGGCTGGACGCGGCAGGGAGGCGACAAGACAAGGCCAGGCTAGCGTCAGGTCAAGCGTCAGGTCAAGCGTCAGGTCAGGCGTCAGGTGCGTGTTGGGTTGGGCAATGGATGTTCAGTGCTTGGTCGGCTTGATTGTGTTTGGTTTCTTGTGTGGAGGGGATGTCTTGGTCTTCTTAGCTTGATGTCGATTTTCTTCTCTCTCTCCTTCTCTTCTTGCTCTCTTGAATTGTCCATTCGTTTGTGTTTGGGTCTTCTTGTTCGTCTTCCTCGTATTTTAAGTCCTCATAGGTGTGGAAGAATTCAGAGAGGGAGAGGTTGACCACGTGGGCTTCAGCACCACTGGCCGCGTGGGCTTCAGCACCACTGGCCGCGTGGGCTTCAGCACCACGGGCCACGTGGTGTTCTTGGTTCTGTGTGGTGGGCTGCTTCTGTTGAGTTTTCTTTTCTTGGTTTTTCTTTACTGCTGGTTTTTTCTTTTCTTGGGAGCGTACAGCAAGGAGGGCCTCTTTGTAGCTCAGTTTTTTCTCAAGACGGGCCTTGGCTACCCTGCATTCCTCCTTCCATCTGGGGCAGGTCCGGTCGGCGGAGGAGTGTGGGCCACCACAGGCAACGCATTTTTTCTCTGTGTTGGGGCAGGCCGTGTAGCGGTGTCCAGGGCTGCCACACATGGAGCAGGTGTCTTCCTGCGCCTCACACTTGTTTACAGTGTGTCCATAGTGCTGGCATTTGTAACACCGTTTCGGGCCCACGGTTTGGTGGGAGTAGGTGGCGTGCTGTGGACGCAGCGGTAGTATCGTTCATCCAAGGCCGTCCCTCCCTCTTGGAGGTGGGGCGTAGCTTGCGGATGACGCATGCGGCACTCGTGGCCAATGAGGTGGCCACTGGGGTGGAGAATGTCTGTATATAAGCCCGCCCGCCTGCCGGGCCGCCCGTATTGACTATTTCGTCGTCGAGATGGCCCGTACTAAACAGACTGCCCGCAAGTCCACTGGAGGCAAGGCTCCACGGAAGCAGCTTGCCACCAAGGCAGCTCGCAAGTCCGCCCCAGCCACCGGTGGTGTCAAGAAGCCCCATCGTTACAGGCCCGGAACCGTCGCCCTTCGTGAGATCCGTCGTTACCAGAAGAGCACAGAGCTACTCATCAGGAAGCTGCCCTTCCAGCGCCTGGTGCGTGAGATCGCCAGGATTTCAAGACTGACCTGCGCTTCCAGTCGTCTGCCGTCATGGCTCTGCAGGAAGCCTCTGAGGCTTACCTGGTGGGTCTTTTCGAGGACACCAACCTGTGTGCCATTCACGCCAAGCGCGTTACCATCATGCCCAAGGACATCCAGCTGGCCCGGCGCATCCGCGGAGAGCGTGCTTAAGTCCTCTTCCTTGGGGACAAACAAAAAGCACAACAAAACCTACCAGACATCTATAACTCGGCCCTTCTCAGGGCCAAAGAACTGTTCTGAAGATAATTTTCATGACAATCGAAATGGTTGGTGGTAGGAGAGCGTTAATTTCGGTTACCCAAATCGCCTAACGGTAAGTTGGTAACAGTCGTGCAGGCACGAATGTATAGTAGGTCATCAATTCGGGAGGTGGGTGGGGGCAAAAAACAAGAGCTAGTAACAAATTAATATATAAAGAATAAGTAAGTAAATAAATAACTAAAATAAAAGAACATACAATAAAATAAAATAAAATTTTTTTTTACATGAAATAGGCATGCTGCAAACAAGAAATAAAGCCCAAACACACTCCATGTATGTCACTTTGCAGTGGGTGTAAAAGTACTCCACGCAGAATTTATTTATTTATTTATTATGTTTCGATTTAGTCCTGTTTCTACGCCAATAGAGAATGCAGATTATTATAATTTTATTTTTTTTATTTCCCTCTCAATATATCACTGTCGGTAACTGTCTCTTTAACATGTAACTGTGGCTCCGATGGAGCCGATTAAGTTGTAGTAGTGGGATGGCGTGTTTGTTGTGCACAAGTAACCTCTTACTTGGAAGAGGTGTACTTGTTGACAGCCTTGGTGCCCTCAGACACGGCATGCTTGGCCAGTTCACCGGGCAGCAAGAGTCGGACAGCTGTCTGGATTTCCCGACTTGTAATGGTGGAGCGTTTGTTGTAGTGCGCCAGGCGGGAAGCCTCGGCAGCGATGCGCTCGAAGATGTCGTTCACGAAAGAGTTCATGATGGACATAGCTTTGGAGGAGACTCCTGTGTCGGGGTGCACTTGCTTCAGTACCTTGTAGATGTAGATGCTGTAGCTTTCCTTCCTCCTGCGCTTCTTCTTCTTGTCACCCTTGGCAATGGCCTTCTGGGCCTTTCCAGCCTTCTTGGCAGCCTTTCCGGAAGTTTTGGGAGGCATGGCGGCACAGTTACTCGTGGCGCGGAGCGAGAGAATTGAAAACTGGCCCGACTAACTTTTCCTTATATACCGAGCGGGCCGCTCAGGATCAGACTGGCTGCAGCTACGGCTCTCTTACATTGGTTGGGTCCGCGAGACGGCCACCTGGCCTGATCCTGAGCTTGGTATAAAAGACCAAGGTGGCGGGCGGAAATTTAACTCCTATCACGAAAAGCAGCAGCAGCAACATGTCAGGACGCGGCAAGGGAGGCAAGGTGAAGGGCAAGTCAAAGTCCCGTTCTAGCAGGGCCGGACTCCAGTTCCCCGTGGGTAGGATCCACCGTCTCTTGCGTAAAGGCAACTATGCTGAGCGTGTTGGTGCAGGTGCCCCTGTGTACCTTGCAGCCGTCATGGAGTACCTGGCAGCAGAAGTGCTCGAGCTGGCCGGTAACGCCGCCCGCGACAACAAGAAGACCCGCATTATCCCGCGTCATCTTCAGCTTGCCATTCGCAATGACGAGGAGCTGAACAAGCTCCTGTCTGGAGTCACCATTGCCCAAGGGGGTGTCCTTCCTAACATCCAAGCTGTGCTCCTCCCCAAGAAGACAGAGAAGAAATAAGAACCCAAGGTTCGTTCACACAAGACAACCTAACCAAACAGGCTCCTTTCGGAGCCACAGGATATCACTTAAAGAGAGAAATATACGACATCAACGTTTTGCAGGATAACACTCTATTTTACGTGTAATTAGCATAGTATTGTGGAAATTGAGTGAAATTGTTTTTGAATGGTGTAGATGTGAAGGGGTACTGTGGGGGCCTGGGGTGGGGGACTTAAACGGGACTTAGAAGGGCGCAAGAAGCAGCAGCAGCAGCCAGGGAGGCTAGCCCCACAAATGAAGACGGCCTACACCTATACACCACCTTTCAAGATACACCCGAGATCTGCCTCCTGAACACCGGAGAGCCCACCCACACTAGGGGAGGAAGGCTAGATCTAACCTTCGTCTCCAGTGCACTACAGCCTTCGGCCTCCTGGCAGATACACCCCACGCTGACCAGTGACCACTTCGCCACCCTAACAACGCTGAAGGTGAACAAACTCCCCACTCCACCCCCCCCGAGATGGAGATACAACACTCAAAAGGCAGACTGGGGACTCTTCAAGAAACACCTGGCTAAGTGGCGCGAAAAATCACAGCCGGCCGGCGCAGCACCCGCGGATGAGACAACCCTCCACCACCAATTGGTCGAGGCGTTTCACCTAGCGGCAGAAGAGGCTATCCCAAAAACAAAACCCACATCAAGACAGTACAATGATTACTGGTACTACTGTCCCAGGGTGAAAGAACTCAACCACAGAGTGAACATGGCCCGAAGAAACTACAGGAGACATCCCACGGCAACAAACAGACATCTCCTGCAAGTCATAGTCAAGGATACCAGGGAAGAGAAGGAAGAAATTAAAAACGCAAGCTGGCTCAAGTGGTGCTCCGAACTGAACGAGCACACCACCCTTGGCAAGATGTGGGCCCAGATCCGAAGGGCATCTGGGAAGGCAACACCACCACCACCAACTCATCCCAACCCAGAAGAGGAAGCCGAGAGACTTGCAAAACTGTTCTCTGACCGAGCAGCAACGAAGAACCTCCCGAGACAGGCGGAGGAGACACAACGGCGTCTGCGACAGGTCAGACTCCAGATGATCGAAGAGGCCTGCAACAGTGAAGATGACACTGACAGACCATTCAACCAGCAAGAACTCCAGAAGTCGCTAAAACGAAGCAAGGATACAGCTCCAGGGGCCGACAGGATAACCTACTCCATGCTCTCTCATGCCGGTACAGCCGGACACGAGGCTCTGCTGCAAGCCATCAATGCTTCGTGGACAGCACAAAGACTCCCACCGGAATGGAAGAAGGCAGATATACAGCCCATTCCGAAGCCCAGAGAACCAGACAAGCCGAGGCCCATCTCCCTTCTCAGCTGCATAGCGAAGACCGGAGAAAGAATGGCTCTCAACCGACTCAAGTGGAAAGTAGGCAGCCCACACCCTCACATCTTTGCTTACACCGAGAACACCGGCACAGGCAACAACATCGCCGAGATACTCAGCACAGTGGACAACAAACCAGCTCTGGTGGTCTTCCTCGACCTGGAGAAAGCCTTCGAACTAGCAAATCCTTTGGCCATTACAACTACGCTCGCTAAAAAAGGCGTCAAAGGAAGGTTGCTGGGGTGGATCCAGAACTACCTCACACAGAGAGAAGCACGAGTACGCTTTCAGGGAGCAACCTCAAGCTACAGGGTCCACGAAAACGGAACCCCACAAGGAGGCATCCTCAGTCCAATGCTGTTCAATGTCCTGATGGAAAATCTAGTCAAACTTCCCTTCAGACAAACAGCCAAGCTCCTATGCTATGCAGACGACTTACAGCTTATAGTAAGAGGATCGAACAGACTAGCCAACACGCAACACGCACTCCAACTTATAGAAGAGGAGTGCAACAGACTTGGACTCAAGATAAATCCAGCCAAGTCGAAAGCGATGGCCATCTGCACAAACACACCAGACAAGTTGCTCTCCATACAAAACACGCCGGTAGTCTGGACCAACGCCCACCAGTGTCTTGGAATCTGGTTTGACCAGAAACTCACCTTCAAGCCGCAACTCGAGTATCTCAGGCACAGGACGAAGAGCAGACACAATATAATGAGGTCGCTCACCAGCAAATCCGCAGGAGCAAACCTTCATGTGCTCAAAGCCTACTACACAGCCGCCATCAGATCGCTGGTAGATTACAGTGCTCCAGCACTCATTGGACTGAGAGAAGACCAAATAGCTAAGCTAGAAGTCATTCAAAACAATGCTCTCAGGACCATGCTCGGAGCACCCATGTGGACCAGAATTTGCAATCTGCAAATGGAAACCGAGCTACCACCCCTGGCAGTACGGGTCAAGCAGGTGACAGCCGGTCTCCTCGCCAAAATCTGTAGAGCAGACAAGCCCACAGTTGCCAAGATTCGAATCAGTGCCTCCCTCCACCTCGACCACAGAGTGCGAGGGGCCACCTGGTCGCACGAGGCAAGCGAGGTCATCCGACACCTGCAAGCAGAAACACTCGTCAAGAATAACCAAGACACACGAGACAATGGTTACACTGTTCCTCCACCATGGAGCCCTCCACCAGCCACACTCAAATTCACCGACCTCGGCGATAGTAAAGCCAACCTCCAGAAGGAGGACCTCAAAAGAATAACTCTCCAAGCCATAGCCACCGAGACACCGGCTGATGCAGCATCATACTTCACAGACGGCTCGGTGGACCCAAAACATCACAGATCCGGAGCGGCCTTCTACACCCCAGGTCAGACCCTCAAATGGAGACTTTCCAACGACTGCTCCACCCTACAAACAGAACTGGTAGCAATCTCAAAGGCCCTACAACACGCTGCAACACAACACAACAAGTCCGTCATAATTCACACGGACTCGAAATCGGCCATGCAGGCGCTGCAACACAGTCAACCAAGAGACAACGTCCACATCATCACCTCGATCCTCGCACAGCTACAGGAATTCCAAAGCCAAAACCGACCAGTCGTCTTACACTGGATTCCCAGTCATGTAGGGATCGGAGGAAACGACGTGGCAGACGAAGCAGCCAAGGCAGCTACACGTTCTAGTAGCGTACACATCCAAGTTCCAGCAAGTGTGCAACAGATCAAGAATCACCTCAGAAAAACTACCAAGCTCCACATCAAAAAGAGCTTCCTTCATGCACTCAACGCTGGTTCCCAATCAGCCAAATGGTACCTGGCGGCCACAAAAGGGGAACCACCTTTCGCAGACAAGAAAACTCCAAGACAAACCCAAGTCAGCCTTCACCGACTACGACTAGGGTACAAGTGCTCCTGGCAGATAATAGGAAATGACGTCACGGAATGCACCTACTGTCAGGAGCCAGCAGCCAACCCACTTGAACACTATCTCCTCGATTGCGAGGTCACACAAAGCCTCCGAGACAGAACTCAAATCTCCCAAGAAACACACACCACACCAGCGGCCACTCTAACCCGAAAGGCCCACACAGACCACATTCACCACCTACTCCGGGTCATCACACGATACCCACCACCCAGATAGCTTAGAAAGCATCCTCTCCCAGCAAGTGCGGACCCCAGTTCGGGGGGCGCGCCACTCCGAGGCTGACCACGTCCAAGAGTGGGGGCCGGTGGTAAGTGTCCACTGATCGGGGGTCCGCTCACACTTGCAACCTGCAGTATCCCTTCAATCTGCAGGTGGGACCACCTCCAATCCCAATCCGGTCTGGCTGCTCCTGGAGCTCCAGCCGGAACCACCAAACGGGCCGCCTATAGGCAAAGGCCCGTGTCGGACTACGGTCCGACAATCTATACAACAAAACAACCGGGCCGCCGACTCATCACATCGCTCCTGAACGAAGAAGACCTCTCAACAAGACCTCCTGCTGGACCCGGAACTCTGAAGACCGCCCTCTCCCTTGTACCATTGTTGGCCATCTTCCCGGACCGGACCACCCACGACTGTCATCGTCCACAACAACTCACGAGCGTTCTCGGTTTATCGAGCATTAGCTTGCCCTCCCCACTGGTGGTGTGAGTGACCCACACTCCAGCTGGAGAGCAGTTATAGCGCGATATTCCCGGCGTGGTTTGAGCTCTTTTCCTTCTACTACCATTTTTCCTTTTTCGCTCTGGCCTAGGGACCTGCACCCTCAAAAGTGTATTCGTCCTGCGGTCCCCCTGTAACTGTTCACCTCCCTCCCAGGAGATTGTGAACACGAAAGGGGGTCGGAGCAAAACCCTCCCCAGCCGAGTCTTTCCAGGAAAACCGTGATCGTGCGGGTCCACCTGGAAAGAGGGTCGCAATCCTTATCCTTCCCAAATAGGCACACTTAGCTCACGTCTATAAGTGAGCAGTCACATACACTAGGAAGAAGGCTTCCCCAATCGGGGCTCCGTGAGAGAAGCTCAGGAACCACTCTACGACCACCAGCTAGTGGGGAGTGCTGTAATTCCTTTGCTATTTACTCAACCGGAATAGGTAGGATAAAAAAAAAAATAAAAAAAAAATAAAAAAACCCGGTTATGGAGCGCGTACGCCCTCCTAACCGCGATCCCCGCCTGAACCGCCAACCTGACGACCCGAACCACGACAGGCTTCGCACAGAGAAAGCAGACCAGTTACGCGCCTTCAATGAAGCCCTGAAAACTAGGAACTCTGCCACCACCTCCAACAACTCCACCACCACCACCACCTCCACCACCACCACCACTGCTACCGCTACTGAGGACAACTGGACGAAGGTAGAAAACAAGAAACGCCGACGTGCCTTTTCGGGAAACGAATGCCGTCAAGCAGCCCCAAAGGCACCCATCACCACCACCAGCTCACCTCCAACGACACTGCCAAAATTCCGGATCACGAAAACGGACGCAAAAACAACATATGCCGCCGTCACAGAGATGGAAAAGCTAAATCCTCTGGCCAAGTTCTCAGTGCGGCCCAACCTAAAGGGGGAGATGATCGTTCACCCCAAAGACAAGAACTCCGCCACCACCCTCGACACTTACCTACAAAACACCACCACCATTACTTCAACCAAGCTAGACCCCGCCCAGAAACTGATGAAGTCGGTAGTCCTCCGGTACCCAAAGGAACTACCTCTCGAACCCCTGGAGAACCACCCGAAGATCTTAAAAGCCGAGAGATGCTCTCCCCTGTCCGACAAGACAGCCACCACAAAACAAGTCCTCATAACGCACTACGGCTCACCCCCCAGCACCATAGACCTCAAAACCTGGGGGATCTACGAAGTGAGGCCCTTCGTCCCAGAGCCCCTGCGGTGCTTCAGATGCCAGAAATACGGGCACCATCAGACAAGGTGCACGTACAGGGAAATCTGCGCAGTCTGCGCACAGAAGCACGGCACACACTCCTGCCTCACCAAGCTGAAAAATGGGGAAAAAATTGCCCCCAAGTGTGCCAACTGCGGGGGCAAACACCACGCCTGGAATCCTGGATGCTCCGAGAGAACAAAGAGGGTCCAGGCAAACCGACCAGCAGCAAGACCGGCCCCCACCGCCTACACACCAGCCCCACCAAGTACCTTCGTGTGGGGAACCCAAAGGCCCAAACAATTAAGACAACCTCCTCAGCCAGTCAACACCCAGAGTGCAGCCCAGTTTCCGGGCCTCACTACAGCCACACCTCAGCCACCCAAGCAGCAGACAACGACAACCACAAGAAAGACAAAAGAAGCACACACCAAGGCACCAGGAGGAATGATACACATATCAGACCTAGCCAAGGTACTAACATCCTTCGCGGAGGGCCTAGCCGGACTACTGGGCCACAAGATCCAACCCACACAGCTCCAAATACTCATGGGGAGCGTCCTCGGGCAAGTCGCCACAGCTCCAGCCACCTCAGTGGAGGAAGCCACGCCGGTCCGCACACGAGAAACAGCCGAGGTACACTCTACACCGAAGAAGGCCACCAGAGAACCCAAGACACCGACAGCCCCAAAGATACCGACAGCTCCCAGAAAGAAACTGGACGTTTCAACTCCCCTGAACCGAACCACGGCCCAGAAGGCAAAAACCACAGAACACGAAGACATGGACCTGATTCAGTTGGAATCGAACTTGGACATCTCCATCGAGGACCACCAGAAGTCCCCGATGAAACAGTGGTGGAAAACGTCAGCACCCTGAACATCCTAACATGGAATGCTCAGGGCATCAAAAACAAGAAACACCTCCTACAAGAAGCAGCAGCCAAGGACAAGCTTGACATCATACTCCTACAAGAAACACTTCTACAAGAACACCACTGTTTCAAATTCAGCGGTTACAAGACATACAGGAGGCATTTCACGCGGGCGTCAACAAGAGGATGTATGATCTTGGTCAAGTCAAGCATACCCTCCGCCGATGTCACGCAACAATTTCCATGTGGGGAAAACATCGAGACACAGGCCGTCAAAGTAACCCTCCAAGAACGGGAATTAACTGTTCACAACATCTACAAGAACCCAAGGGGCTCACTGGAGGTTACTCGATTATTTGCTTCGGCCGCCGACCACGCCACACTCATAGGAGGGGATTTCAACGCACATCATCCCTTCCTAAGCTCGGCAAGCCCCACAAATGAAGACGGCCTACACCTATACACCACCTTTCAAGATACACCCGAGATCTGCCTCCTGAACACCGGAGAGCCCACCCACACTAGGGGAGGAAGGCTAGATCTAACCTTCGTCTCCAGTGCACTACAGCCTTCGGCCTCCTGGCAGATACACCCCACGCTGACCAGTGACCACTTCGCCACCCTAACAACGCTGAAGGTGAACAAACTCCCCTCTCCACCCCCCCCGAGATGGAGATACAACACTCAAAAGGCAGACTGGGGACTCTTCAAGAAACACCTGGCTCAGTGGCGCGAAAAATCACAGCCGGCCGGCGCAGCACCCGCGGATGAGACAACCCTCCACCACCAATTGGTCGAGGCGTTTCACCTAGCGGCAGAAGAGGCTATCCCAAAAACAAAACCCACATCAAGACAGTACAATGATTACTGGTACTACTGTCCCAGGGTGAAAGAACTCAACCACAGAGTGAACATGGCCCGAAGAAACTACAGGAGAAATCCCACGGCAACAAACAGACA
>NW_024754663.1:0-3351 GCF_018991925.1 Homarus americanus
CACACCATTTCCCCAGCTGTTTCGAAACTTCAGACTCAAGGGTATTCGAAACCTCACTGTGGCTGGGTAGTGCACGAGAGTTCATATGGTTTTGGAGTGTACGTAATTACTTTATACAATAAACAGTTTATTTCTTTACACAACAATGGTGTCATCAATAATATTATATAAACAATCCTACCTGCAAGTAATCTTCCTTGAGTATTGCATATATAGCTTCACATGTTTCTGGTATTATGAGTGACAAACTCTGCTTCGATATCGTCATGGTATACTGCAGTGACGAGTATGTGCACCCAGTTGCTAGAAGTCTGAGCGTTGTTTCGAGACGGGCTGCTGCTGGTATACTCTGCCTCAGATGAACATAAGAAAGTGGGATACTGCAGGAGGCCGACTGGCCCATACAGGGCAGATCCCTTCCACACCCATCCCAGCACTTCCATGTGCCTATCCAACTTCGTCTTGAAGCTCCCTAGCGTCCCCAATCCTACTATAGCACTCTGTAGCCTATTCCACATATCCACAACTCTATTACCAAACCAGTGCTTGCCTATATCCTTTCTGAATCGGAATTTATCTAATTTAAAGCCATTTGTTCTAGTTATTTCGTTATTACTGAGCTTCAGAACATCTTCCATTTTACCCTTGTTAATCCTGCTTACCCAATTCTGAACACTCTATCATATCTCCCCTAACTCTACTACCCTCTAATGAATGCAAGCCTAAGCTTTTCAGTCTTTCTTCATATGGAAGGTTTCTAATATTATGGATCATTTTTGTCATTCTTCTCTGTACTCTCTCCAAAGAATCTATGTCCATTCTATAATAAGGACACCAGAATTGAACCGCATAACCCATGTGTGGCCTCACTAATGCTAGGTAAAGTTTCAAGATAACGTCAGCAGTTCTGTTACTCACACTCCTAGATATGAACCCAAGAATCCTGTTTGCCTTGTTGCGAACGCTAATACATTGTTTTCTAGGTTTCAAGTCGTTGCCAACAAATACACCTAGATCTTTTTCACAATCTGAGTTTTCTATTTCCGTGTTACCTAGTTTATATTTAACGTTTGTATTCGTCTTCCCTATCTGTAGTACCTTGCATTTATCAGCATTAAAATTCATTTGCCAGTCTACTGACCACTCATGTAAGGTATCTAGATCTCTTTGAAGGTGTTCAAAGTCACTGTCTGAATTTATCACTCTCCCCATTTTGGTATCATCTGCAAATTTACTAATCCTACTAGTTATACCTAAATCAAGATCATTAATGAATAAAACAAACAGCAGAGGGCCTAATACAGATCCCTGGGGAACTCCGCTTTTGACCGCACCCCAGTCTGACTTAAATCCATTTATGCTGACTCTTTGTTTCCTACCAGTTAACCATGACCTAATCCATTTTAATAATGATCCACCTATTCCATGTGCTTCTACCTTCCTTATCAATCTCTCATGAGGGACTCTATCGAATGCTTTACTGAAATCTAAGTAAATTATATCATATGACTTATCATTATCTACCGCTTCATATACTTCTGAGAAAAAGCTAAGCAAATTTGAGAGACAAGAACGTCCCTGGGTGAACCTGTGCTGAGAAGAATGAATTAAGTTGAATGTTTCAAGGTGGCTTCTGATTTTCGTAGCAATAATTGACTCTAGCAACTTGCCTATGATTGACGTGAGACTAATGGGACGGTAATTTGATGCAATTGATTTATCACCTTTTTTGAAAATTGGAACTACATTTGCAAGTTTCCAAGCTTCTGGCACTAGGCCCGATTCTAATGACTTATTAAATAAAACTGCTAATGGATTACTCAACTCATCTCTACATTCTTTTAATATTCTAGCATATACGTCGTCTGGACCAGGCGATTTATGAGGCTTCAGTTTGTTAATTACTTTAAGCACATAGGTACTAGTAATATTGATATTCATCAACATATTTTCTATACTGTCGTTATATACCTTATGAACTTCTGGAAACTGTGCTAGGTTTTCATTTGTGAATACGGAGCGAAAATGACTATTTAACGTACTACACATTTCTAACTCATCATCAGTCATTTCTCCTGTCGTAGTTTTAAGGGGACCTATTGTATCTCTAACCTTTGATTTATACAGTTGATAAAAAGATGGGTATCTTCCTTTACTATGTATGGTTCCACTTTAGCTAGGTGTGTGTAAAAGGCGTTGATATCCATTCTCATGTTGTTGGTCAAATCACGCTTGCTTCCATCTTGTAGTTACGTAATATCGTCATATGATTTCCCAATACTTCTCTCCTATTTAACCACTCTTTACACCAGATTGTTTTCTGCACTCTGTCCTTACTTTTCTTTTCTACAAATACAGCAATTAATATGCTATACAGCGCTATTTTCTTCTTCCCAACTGTGTTGTGCATGGTGATACTGCACTGAGGGGCTGCCGACCACCTACTGGCTACTGTCCGACTTAACTGCCTGACCACCTACTCAGCTGTGTGGACAACATCACAGTTATGCCCGACAGACCGCCAGTCACTGTCCGATAGTGTGGACGGGGCTTAACAAAAGTAAGGTAATTTAAGAAAGATTCCAGGGGAAAAGGGTGGACATTATACAAAGGAGTTTTTCATATTTAATAATATTAATAACTAATTATAAAGACAATAAATACTAACCCCTAACCCTAGACAAGTGGCTTTACTAAACATATAAATATCCTAACGAGATACAAACTAAAACATAGGGGATACGATCAAAGAGGATGATGAAGGCGGTCACTTGAAGGGCAGGAACCCAGGGAAGGTAAAGGTCCTTCTTAGGGCGAGCAACTGTTCCAGGACAGAGGATGAGAGTTAACCGAGGTTTAGGGCGAGATACAGGCCTCTCTTCACCTTGGAGGTTCACGAGAGAGGATGCAGTGTTGTTATTGAGGCTACTGACTCTTGCTCCGACTTCGTGATGCGGCAAGGTGGTGTTGGTTAATTTGCCGACCCCAAGATGGCGTTGACCCAGGCGGCAAGGTGATGTTGGTTAATTTGCCGACTCCCCAGATGGCGTTGACCCAGATGGGGGATGTGACAATACATTGTAAGAGATAAGTGCGAAACAGATAAAATGTACCGGGAACTTTCCCCCCAAACTACTCATTCTCTCACTTTATGTAACTTGACAAAACCTATGACCCTTCAGGCTTTTACGCCCTTAATGTACGAGTCATAAAGGCAAGTATGAACTTTTAATACTTCCCTGTTGGGCGCTGTAAACGCTTCTGCGCTTCACCTAGCACAGGATGTAAGGGGGTGCCCAATAAACTAGCCCCCTCGGGGGCAAATCTGAATCTGAGATAAGTGCGAGGAAT
>NW_024754664.1:0-27049 GCF_018991925.1 Homarus americanus
GGGGAAGTATGTAAATATATGCCACACACAACGGTGTGCCAGTGCGACAAAGGACTGTATAAATATGTACCTAACAAGATGTGTACTGGTAAATAACCGACCTCTACAGCAACTTCACAAAAGACGTTAAAAACACACTTGCATTTTGCAATGCTGTAAAGCTTCCAACATGGATCTGCATAAGGCACTCTGCCAGTTCGGCACAGCCTCTTACGGTGGAGTATGAGGCAAAGGCGCAAACCGTGGTGTTGCAGTCGGCCGTGTGAAGACGCTGTACCAGATTCTCAGCAGAATTCGGGGCCAATATCGTCATATTCCACCGCCACGGCCCGAGTCTCTCTTTATTCAACATGGGCCACAGTAGCAGCTGCGTGTCCAGCATTCAACGTTAGCTGTGCCGGTCACTTTGCGCAACCTCGCTAGGGAGAACATAATGTTATTCAGCAGCAAATTTCGAAATTTTGGGCCATAGTTTCTAGCTCTGCTATATTTGCGGCGCTTGCTTCCCCCGGGACCCGCTGCTTGGCTTAAAAAGCTTTTTTCTTGTTCTTTATGAAAACATCAACTACGGCGAGACCAACAGATAGAGTTTTTCCCCAAGTTTAGTGTTGCTAAATTTAAAGATTCAAATGTAAGGGATGATCTCCACGATGTCTCTTAGGAGAATGGAGCCAGGCGGCGACGTTGTGGTAGAGCAAGGAAGAAAGCATTATGTACTTATACCCCTGAAGGAAGCAATGGCTGAAAATACACACTCACTCTCACTTTATCTCTCTCAAAATCTTCAGGGAACGATCTATCTCGTGCCAACATGTGACATAAATAAATTATGAGCTCATTTCGTGTCGTCCAATTCCGTAAGCTTACATCCCATTCCGCATATGGTTCATTGTCGCCATAAGAGTCATCAAGCGTTTTGTCTGTTCGTTTCTCTTCACGAGTTAGTTACGGGAATTTGGTAATATAAAGTTTACTGAAATTATACTTGTTTGTTGAATACCAAGTAAGATGGGTGTCATGGTTTTTTTTCTAACAGACCCCAAAATAATTACACCCAACCAGACCCAACCCAGCTCAACTCTAACCTAACTCATTTAACCTAACTTACCTACCTACTATCTACCTAACCTAACCTAAATCCAATAATCTTCAACCCAGTCTAACCTAACTCAACACCCCTGAGTTAAGGTTATAACATCTTCAGTATTCCTTTATTTAACGAGTAACCAATTAGGCACCAGAGGAAAAAATAGCTATTGTTTAGACACTCATTAGCAACTCAAGACGAATCACATTATTGGTACACTAAAGATTAATAAGGTTATTTGATACAATGTAGAGGTTAGTAAGACCTGTTCAGTCTACGATAACTCGTTTGAGTGACCTGAACTCCCCGTCAACGCCAACTGCTAGTAACGAGAGATTCCCACTCATTTCTGTCGATCTCGCTATTCATTAATGATATAATGTTCCCCAGTGATTGACTGCTGCAATTCATTAACAGTACGGATTCCACCTCATTGGCTGGCTCAACTCATTGAACAGTACATTACCTTTTCCTGATTGGTTGGAGAGGTCACCCCCTCCACCCCGGTTTGAGGCGCCCTTTGTGATTGGTGCAATCAAAACGGGTTATTGCGTCAGGGATATGAGTTGGATGAGTGTTGTTAAAGAATAAGGTGACTTAACTCATTAAATCACGATTATTATTCACCGATGACTCAAAAATGTTAAGGAGCAGTAAATATGTCTAATATACAATGAACTGAGAAAAAGACAGTCTGTATTCCGCTACACGTCAGATAAATGAACAATTTCTGCCAAAACTGCCAGAAATAATCACCACAACCTAATACTATTCTTAGGGGGCCGAAGAAGGTTAATCTTCAGGTGATCCCTACCTCTAGACAGACCACTTAATCCTAACCTAACCATCCTACTCCAAAGGAAACGAGCTGTGTGTGAAAACTATCTTACCTCGTCTGTAGCAAATGAGAGAGAGAGGTGTGTGTGTGTGTGTGTGTGTAATTGAGGGACACTAAACCATGATACTCAGTGTTCGTAAACCGATTCTTCCTCAAAAAACACATTTACCGTACGAATCATTCCGAAATCTGGACATAACGTAACTAAAATAACCTAAGTAAAATAACTTGAACTGTCATCAAAAAAAATTTTAACCCAATTCTTCATTCAAGTCGATATATCACAAGCGTAGACCATGTACTTTGTTAAGGCGTTACTAATGCTGTCCTTGGCAGAATTAGAGGATCCTTTTGAAGGAATTTATATTCAGGCTCATTTTGTCAATAGTTGTGTTATACTCCTCTCACACGAGCCACCTCTGAAGAGACCATTTATAAGCCTGTAAGCGTGAAAGCCGCTGCCCGTAAGACCGATAGAAGCGTTTATAGTTATGTGTGAGGCTTAAACCAAAGAAGTTTGATATTGGTGATAGGTCGGATTATTACAGCAAATACTACCACCACCAATACACTAGCAACACTAATTACCACTATCGCCACCACCACCAACAACAACAACTTAATAACACCACCACCATACAATAACACCACCACCACCACCAACAACAATAACAACAACAACACCACCACCAACAACAACAACAACAACACCACCACCAACAACAACAACAACAATCTTTACCACCACCACCACCACCAACAACACCACCACCACCACCACCACCAACAACAACAACACCCACCACCAGCAACACCACACCACCACCACCAATCAACAGCAACAATGCATCAACACAACCTTAAATAAAATAAACTGCGGCCCTAATTTTTGAGACCCGACCTTAAATCCACCTTAATACTTAACCTGATCTAACCTAACTCCCCCATGAAGCGTTAAGGTACAATACATTCCCAGGTGAAATAGTTGGGGACTAATTCATGTGATCTAGAGCTTGATTCAGACACGTTACAAAATCTTAAGGTACTAAGGAGATCACTTGCCTTGTAATTATACCTGTAATTGTTGTCTAACTTGTACCTGTATCATCTCTTGGCTCACATGGCTCACCTCCCAAAACAGGAAGACGATAATGAGAGTGGAGAAGTGGGTGGAAGAAGGGGGAGAGTAGGTATGGTGGAGGAGAGAATGGTAGGGGGGAGGAGAGAATGGGTGGGGAGTGAGAGGATGGGGGGGAGTGAGAGAATGGTAGGGGAGGAGAGAATGGTAGGGGAGGGAGAGAATGTGGAGTGAGAGAGAGTGGTGGGGAGTGAGATTAAGGGGGGAGTGAGAGAATGGAGGGGAGGGTGGGGGGAGGAGAGAATGGTAGGGGGGAGGAGAGAATGGTGGGGAGTGAGAGAATGGTAGGGGGGAGGAGAGACGTAGGAGGGAGAGAATGGTAGGGGAGGAGAGAATGGGTGGGGAGTGAGAGAGTGTGTGGGGAGTGAGGAGAGTGGGGGGGAGAGAGGAGAGGGTGGGTGGGGAGGAGGGTGGTTGGGGAGGAGAGTGGTGGGTGAGTGGAGAGGGTGGGAGATGTAGAGATGAGAGGGAGTGAGGTGAGAGGGAGAGGGGGGGGTGGGAGGGAGAGGTGGGTGAGAGGGAGAGGGTGGGTGAGAGGGGAGATAGGGGTGAGAGGGAAGAGAGGGGTGGATGAGAGGGAGAGGTGTGGGGAGAGGGAGGGTGGGTGAGAGGGGAGAGGGTGGGTGAGAGGGAGAGGTGGGTGAGAGGGGTGGGTGAGAGGTGGAGAGGTAGGGGAGAGGGAGGAGGTGAGAGGGGAGAGGGTGGGAGGGAGAAGGGGGATAGAGGGAGGGTGGGGAGAGTGAAGGAGAGAGGGTAGGCGAGAGGGTAGGTGAGGGAGAGGGGTAGGAGAGGGTAGGGCTGGGAGAGGTAAAGGAGAGGGAGAGGGGAAGGCGAGAGGGTAGGTGGAGAGAGAGGTAGTGGGAGAGGGGAGGAAGAGGGCAGTGGGGCAGGCAGCGGGGCCATGATGGAACACGTCTGTCTGGACTCTACGGAGGGAGAGTGGGGAGGGAGGTGGGAGGAGAGGGGAGAGAGGTTCTGGCGGCCCAGCCCAGACGGCTCCTTAATATTGCCCGACACACCTTTCTCTCCTCTTTACCTTTTTACTTCTTTTACTCTCTTTACTGTCTCTCTTTTACTCTTACTCTCCTCCTTACTTTCTCTCTCTTTACTCTCTCTCTCTCTCTCTCTCTCTCTCACTCCTTCTCAATTATTTCTCTCATTCTCCCACATCCGTTTTCAACATTACTCTCTCCACCATCCTTAGTTTGTACATTATAAACAAACTGTGAAAGGAATAGAGAAAAGAGAGAGAGAGAGAGAGTGGATCCTCCTTTCCTCTTTATCTTTTTTTTTATCTCATTGAATCTTAAAAATAAAAAAGCATATAATAATTTTCGTTGTTTTCGATGTTTTTTTTATTGTTTTCGCTGTTTTCCGTTCTTGTTTTAGCTGTAATCATTATCGTCATTCCCTTTGTTATGATGGTGATTTTTGTATAAAGTTATGGGATTAGTCTCTGTCTTGTGTGTGTGTGTGTGTGTGTGTGTTTCCTTATCGTGCCAGTTTCTCTCTATGGCAACAGATTGGGGGCTGTATAGTCTTACCCTTAACTTAATAAGTGTTGTTATTATTAATTCTATTAGATTCTATTATTTGCAATAAATTATTATTATTATTATTAATTTGTTAATTTATAATTTTTACTATTATCAATACTATAGTGCTTATCAATTTAACTAGTACTGTATATTATTATTGTTAATATTATGATGATTATTAAAACTAGTAGGAATATAGTTACCATCACTACAGTACGTCTATCTTGAACACACACACAAACAAGGCTTGGTAACTAATATACTTGTAGGTTATAACTCCATATAAGAATGAATTAGTAACACACGCATGAGCTGGTCAAACTAGAGGAAATATCCGCGAATCTTCAGCCAGTCAGTCAAGAAAAGTATTTATAGAGCTGCCTAATGTATATAAACATGGTACACCCAGTCATCCCATTGTGTCGTGTTAATAAGTAGGTTGTCATAAAACATCGTGTTGGTGGGCGTTGGTGAATTTATAGCCTACCAAGTGAGGAAAACGAGGCGAAACAATGGTGGTAATTTCCGTAGAATGTTTTACGGTTTTTCTTTAGAATGAATGGAAGGGTACACGAGAAGAGGCCCAGCCAGACTAATGACCATTGTGTGATAGGGTACAATCTTAACTCTTGTTATTCTCTTGATAGACTCACTTGAAAACAGAGATATATGACCCTGCGTGTGTTTGTTTGAGTGTCTATATATATGTGTATGTGTGTATAATTTCACACATGTACACATATGAGTTAATAACATCCACACACACCACCTGCTCCCTCATTGGTTACTAATCGACAAGATGTATGACCGTTGACTCAAACTGGACACTGAAGGTAAGGGAAACTGTGAACACCGAGCAGTCAATATAGCAAAAGATCTCTCATTCACGACGGCGTAGCTAAGAAACCCCGTGAGAAGAAGAAGACTGTGAGAGGACGGTGAGAGATAGAGAAGATCCTAATCCCTAGTCGAGGCGTGAGAGAAAGCAAGAAGTGAGACGAATACTGGGGAGGAGGAAGAGAAGGAGGAAGAGAAGGATGAATAGAAGAGAGGAGGAGGAGGTGGTTCAAAGTTAAAAGCGTGTTGCACAGTGTAGGTGTAAACAAGATGAGTGACGTGTGTTGTGGCAGAGGATGAAAGACAGCATGATGGATTGACCTTCAGGAGTACTAATGCCACTCAACATGGACTCAATATGGTAGATGGACTGTCTGCTATGGGGGATAGTGAGGTATAACAGTAAGGTAAAGTGGGGGTAGGTAGAGTGGGGGAGGTAGAATGGGGGAGGTAAGAGTGGGGGAGGTAGAGTGGGGTGAGGTAAGAGTGGGAGGTAAGAGTTGGGAGGTAGAGTGGGAGGTAGAGTAGGGGAGGTAGAGTGGAGGTAGAGTAGGAGGTAGAGTGGGGGAGGTAAGAGTGGGGGAGGTAGAGTGGAGAGTGGGAGGTAGAGTGAGTAACAGATTATGGAGGAAGGAGATATTGGAATTGGCTGTTGTAAAAATAAATAAACAAACAAATGTATAAGGTTGGTTATTCATTATAAGCAGAGTCGAAGTAATGATCGTGTTTGTGAGGGAAGATTAAGAAAATAAAAGTTGTTTGGATTCCTCGAACGTAACTATAGTGGTGTTTTTTGTACTAACACTGTTATGTCCTGTATTTATTTAGATTAGTTTAGGTTAGCAGTGACTAGTTCGGTGGGTGAGGTTGGGCTAGGTTAGGTTAGATGAGGTTAGGTTAGGTTAGCAGTGTCTACTTGGGTAAGTTGGGGCTAGTCTATGTTAGATTAAGTTAGGTTAGATTAGATTAGCAATGACTATATGGGTAAGCTTAGGTTAAATTACGTTAGAATTAGGCTAAGTTACCAATGACTAGCTGAGGTGAGGTTATTGATAATGGTAAAAGTGTCACACCGAGTCTGCCTAAGTCTGGCCAAGAGCAGAGGCTGAGCCTGTGAGTACAGTACTGAGGGCATTGAAATCACCGAGAATGGCGGTACCAGCAGGGGTGCTTTAGGGGAAGAATATATATTTTATTAATTAGTCAGTGTGTAGAGGATTAATAAGGTGGTAAATGTCACATATTCAGGTAAAACTTTGTGAAGGTGAAAGCTTAATATTAGAACAAGTTATATACGGAGGCGTGAAGGTGTGACTAATAGAGGATATAAATCTGGCAGTAGTAGTATAGACGTCACCTATTCCATCCAATCACAAACTAGCATTACTACTACCGGATTTACTCGCCTGCTTATTGGACACCCTCCGTAATGCATTACTTTAAACCCTCTGTCACAACATCCTGCAAAACGTAAACAAACTTCACTTGAGTCAGGGAACCTTAACAGACAGACAGACAGACAGACAGACAGACAGAGACAGAGATATTGAACCTCTTTGACACCATATGAACCCCATTTGAAGTCCTTTAACCCCTTAACCATTAGTTATTCTACTTAACACCTTCCGGGCCGTTTAATACCCCAAGTGATCCTCTCTGACCTGTGTCTTCCAGGAACGAGACACTATAGGGGAGGAGAAGGAAGAAGAGGAGTAGGAGGAAGAGGATAGTAGAAGGATGATGAGGGAGGAGGAGGAGGAGGTGGAAGACGATGGAGGGAGGTGGAAGACGATGAGGAGGAGGGAGACAGGGGGAAGGACCTGTCAGGGCGGCGACGCAATTGGGCAGGATGTGTCACTCACGCCAAGAGGTGGTCGATGAGGTGTGTGTGTCAAAGGGTAAGATATCCTTGGGCTATTAATGGCTGTCTGCTATCTTCTCTCTCTCTCCTCCTAGTGTAGGTGAACCACAGGTCGTCCACCCCAAATCTTGTCCAGGGATGGAATACATTATACGATAATTTCAACAACAACACAATAAGAAAATCATCAACAAATAATAATAATAATAATAATAATAATAATAATAATAATAATAATAATAATAATAATAATAATAATAATAATAATAATAATAATAATAATAATAATAACAATAATAATAATAATAATAATAATAATAATAATAATAATAATAATAATAAACACTTCACAGCCAGTGGAAGAGATCTGAATGAACATGAAATTTCCAGCATCACTCAGGAACTTTACCGAAGTGCTTGCCAGACTCGAATGGCATAAGAGGTCGTTGTTTAATGTGTAGCAAATGGCAGAGAGACAGTCACCTGGTGTGTCTCTGTAACAAAAGCCTGACGAAGGAAAGGGCGTCCATGCAGCACTTCTGCTTCTTAAGCTGTTAGAAACGTAAGCCCCATACACAACTCAGCGTAATCCATCTTGCTCGTATGTACTACCTCTGCGATATCATATTCCTTCGTCAGGTAATTCCGTATCATCGATTCCTTCGTCAGGTAGCTCCATATTATTAGTTTCTCCGTCAGGTAGCTTCGTATCTTCGGTTCCTTAGTCAGGTAGTCTGGTATCATTACTTCCTCCGTCAGGCTAGGTAGGCAGTGTCCCAGTCGACGGCAGGAGACGCAGATCAAATGTCCTGAAGATGGAGAGCGAAGATGGAAATGTCCGTCCATCGCCCGCAAGTTGTTCCCTGTCCCTTTTATCCTGATTTCACAATCCCTTTCCCGGGGCCGTCGTAACCACTGATTTGTCTGTGTACGGGTCGCCTGTTGGAATGCGGCTGTCTGTCTCGTGTCGTCAATTCAGCGAAAGATACACCGCGACGTCCTTCCTGTGAGCTTGTGGGGGAGCAGGAGGAGAGAGGAGGGAGAGGAAAGAGGAGGAGAGGCTGTTCGAGAGGAGACCCACTTGCCTTCTCACACTGCATTACAAACGCACAGGAATTCTAGACTCCATGCTCCCCCCCTCCCCCCTCCCTCAGACGGTCTATTGACGAAGCAGGGAGATAGAGGCCATGAAGACGTCTCGTGGGCGTCTCGTCGCTAGTTTACAGGGTGAGTTGAGGTAAGAATAGGTTACTCTCTCAGTCAACATGGCAGAATATTGCGTTTCTATATATTTTGTCTGATACTAGCCTCTGTCTGTCTGTCTGTCTGTCTATCCAACACTGACACTTGTAGTATATAAAACCTGACTAAACGTACTATAGAGGCTACATATTCTTTTTACATCACAGTAACGCATAATGCACGTCCTCGTCTACATGTGTCAGTGCGTACATGCGTCTGTCCGTTCGTATACGCCTGTACGTGCTCCTGGTATTTATAAACACGTCCACTGGAATTAATATGAACAGATTCTAACTAATCTTGGGAAACAGATCTGTGTAACTAAATCCCATTCCAACAATAGGATTTTCCGGCGCAGCGAAAATTTACCCTTCCTCTCAGTGTTAATCTTATTGACTAAGTTTACCCAGAATAAACGTCAGATTTCTCCTTAAAGCAGCGTCTTTGAATCCGCTTGATTTTTCCAGATTCAGATATTAACAAAACCTTCATCCATTATTTTAGTTCTATTGTAATTATCCCGATAAAGTATGTATCAGGAAGGTTGGTCATGCTCCCCACCCACCCTCCCCACCCCCACCCCACCCCCCACCCCCCACCCTCGCGGCGCCACAATAAAATCCAAGACGCCATAATTCTGTACAGTAAGGGAAAATGCTGATTATAGTGACCTCGTCTCGGAGGGTCTTGTTGTGATGAGTTAAAATTGGTTAAATTTCATTGTTGTTTGTTTCAGTTAATAGGTTTACTATGTTGGGGACACGCACTCACTCACGCACGCACGCACTACCTTTTGCTATTCTATATCGTGTTGGTGGGAAAAATGAAAAAAACTCCGAACAACTCTGGGATAAAGACACCCCAAAGTTGATGAAACGAAGGAAAATATTAATAAATAAAAGAAATAATTAAATAATAAACAATCATAAACTTATAAAACCCTGAAAGTGAACAATTAAAACCCGGAAACCGGGCCGAAAATCCATAATGAAGCCACGGATTCGGTGAGGATAAATTACGAACTGGGATAATGTTAGGAGAAGTTAAGGGGTCGTTAAGTTAGACTAAAGTTAAAGGTTTGGTTTAGGTTAGGTTAGGTTAGGTTTGGTTTAGGTTAGGTTAGGTTAGGATACGGGTACGCTAGATTTGATTAGGTAAAGTGTGGCTCGGGTTCTGTTCCGGGTCAGTTAGTATGGAGTCCTGAGACCTTCACCTCCCGTAAGTCGACCAAAGACATCATATACCTGTCAATGAGTCTGTCTGTCTGTCTGTCTCTCACTTCCTCCTTTGGCACCGTCTCTCTCACCACACAGTATGTATGTATGTATGTATGCATGTATGTATGTATGTATGTATGTATGTATGCACTATGTATGTATGTATAAAAGTTTGAGAAGCCACAATGATCATTTATCACTTAGGAATTATTATTATTATTAGACACTTGGCTCACAAAACACTTGGACACCTCAACACCTAAAAGAGCTCCAGGACAAAGAATACGGATATCTACTGTACATGCAGGAGGAATAATTCGTACGGATAATTGTCTTTACCTGTGGTGGTGACGGCAGGTACAGTACAGTACTACTCTCTCCTCCTCCTCCTCCTCCTCCTCCTCCTCCTCCTCCCTCCTCCTCCTCCCTCCTCCTCTCTTCTTCTTCTTCTTCTTCTTCTTCCCCCTCCTCTTCTTCCTCTTCCTGGGTCCATCACACGGCGGAACACCAGGACATCATTAGCCACTGTCTGAAAAATAGGTTAAATGAATAATATCAAATCCTGTACTAAATTTGGATGGAACTATTAAGACAAATGACTGAACACACGCCGTGGCTCTGAGTTAATGTGTATCTTTACGGTGTTGTGTGAGGCAATAGCCACACAGATGACGATGGATTTTGACAACACTACCGAGTTCCTAACTTAACCTAACCGAGATACTTTTCGGTACGAGTGTAACTAACAACCAAGATCATCGTTGTAAAATAAAACAAACATAAAACTAACAGCTGATTCATCACAAAATAACCCTTCTGTACCTACTACGTAAGGTGGAGCTATCAATCAACATCAGTGTAAACAATGACCCTCACTTGCAGCATATGATCTTGGCTTTACATAATGGCAGATGAATTTACTAGTGGCATGAGGTCCTTAGACGGTGAAAGGACTCTTGTGTGTGGAGGTTGGGTGGTGGTTTCACACACACACACACACACACACACACACACACACACACACACACGCTCGCTTGCGCATATATAATTCTCAGCAGACAGCCTTAAGAAGTGGTCAGTGCGCAGTTAAGATAGTGAGCTTCAGAGCCGCCTCACCTCCTCGTTCACTCTCAGTTTCGTGTCCATGGTTAGGGTTTATGGTATTTTTTTTTTGTCTTATGGTTTTACCAAACAGGGAGGTACTACCGCCTGGGAAGATATTGGAAGCATAATGTGATGTCTAATGGTAGACCCTGCTGCCATATGTGACCAAGTCCCAGGTTGCTAATCTGACTTTCTGCCTCATTTACACACAATTGCTGGATTCTCAATTGTTTCTCTTACTATTGACAACACAACATACATATATTGTTCCTCCTCTTGATATATTTTAATTTTGTATTTATTTGTGGCTCTTTATTATTATTATTATTATTATGTATTTATATAAAATGTTATTAATTATTATTATTATTATTTTATAATTTCGACCCCAGGCCTTGATGTGGGTCATAAAATGACCTGTGCCAGGTGGGCTAATGCCGTTAAAAAAAAAAAAAAAAAAAGTATACTGTACTGTATCTATCATGTTATCAATCTAGTCATCTATCATGTTGTCAATCTATTTATCAATCATATTTTCAATCTATTAACCTATCATACCATCAGCCTCTAATGGCTGTTGTTAGGTAGAAAATAATAAAGGAATATCATATTGGTATACTCTTATAACTTGGTGGTAAAAGGAAGTTGCGCATCTCTCATAAATAGACAAGTTACCCCCGACTAGTTTCCCATTTTCTATCAGCCGCTCCCAATACACGTCATAGAAGCAAGAGAATGGGAAGTCATTTTTATGGGTAACCAACGTATAACTATTCTGGCGGTCGTATATAAGTAAGGCTGTCCGTGGAGTGTTTTCGTCTTTCCTGTGTTCTGTTAATCCTTATAAATTAACATATTATTGGTTTATATTATAGTTAAATGTATATATATGAGAATTTCTTCTCTAAAATGTCTATAGTTTGTGTTCTGGTGGCATTAAAGGTTATTCTAAATGTAAACAATCTATTTCATGCAGTGCTTCGTGTTTACAAATCGAAGTTCACTTATTTGTCATCCTTTTAGTTTTAATAAAGTCACACGATACATAGAGCCAACAGATGAATAAACAGGGTTGTTTTTAGAAGTTATAAAAGCATTTCTTCTTAATCAGAATTTGTGACAGGTGTTTTTGACTAATAGTTATTTAAATTATAAACATATAATTGTGTCATATATTGTAAGTTATTATACTTTGTCAATAAGGGAATACGCAGTTCCCCCAGGAGAGTGTTAAGGGGTGAAAATATACTTAATCTTTAGTGAAAATAAAGCCCAATATTTTAAGTACAAATCGTAATGTTCTTTTAGCAAATAACACAATTTTTTCTGTTCAGATGTTTAGTCTACATGTGGTAATTTTTGTTTTTATCTATTTACAAACACTTCAGTAAACAAAACAAGTATTCCCGTAAGTTACACATATTTTACACTCTATAAAATGTAATACTTTGGAAGGGTAGACTAAGGTTCAAACAATATTTACATCTAAGAGTTGCTGTTGTTGTTTTCCGGTTATATTAACTTTGAACAAGAAGCGAACAAACAGACAAACATATCAGTTATCATTACGGGATGAACGAGAGAGAGAACGAGAGAGAGAGATGTATCATCTGTTTATCACAACTGAACAAACTGGACATCAATCACACACACACACACACACACACACACACACACACACACACACACACACACACACACACACACCCCCCCCCCTGGTCGTGTACAAACATAAAACAACTCAAGGGATCTCGACTCGACATCAAATCAAACTTCATTGCCAAACTCAGCCATGATGGATTAGCCGTATTTGTAACACGTATCAGGACCATCACAGAGCTGCACCACACCACCACACCCTTCACCCCTCATCCGTCACCCCTTCACTGACACGGTGCGGGTTGTTATCTCAGGCGTCCCACACACTGTTTCCTCTTTCACCCTCAGACTTCAATTGTGATCAGTGTACGAATACTTGAGAGAGAATATATATGTGTGTGTGTGTGTGTGTGTGTGTGTGTGTGTGTGTGTGTGTGTGTGTGTGGATACAAAAATGGCAGTGTGATAAAGTTCCACTAATCCTTTAATGTAAAATGTAATAACGAGGTCATAACACTAATAATGTGATTATTGTGCCAAATTGTGATTCAATAACTAATGGATTTTCTGCCTAAAAAAAAAAAAAATATATATATATATATATATATATATATATATATATATATATATATATATATATATATATATATATATATATATATATATATATATATATATATATATATATATATATATATAAGTGTTTACAGGTGAGGGTTTAATGGTGGGGTTTAAACGGGTGGGGGTTACAGGTGAGGGTTTAAACAGGTGAGGGTTTAAACAGGTGAGGGTTTAATCAGGTGAGGTTTAAACAGGTGAGGGATTTAAACAGGTGAGGTTAAAACAGGTGAGGGTTAAAACAGGTGAGGGGTTTAAACAGGTGAGGTTTGAACAGGTGGGGTTTAAACAGGTGAGGGTTAAACAGGTGAGGGGTTTAAACAGGTGAGGTTTAAACAGGTGGGGTTTTGAACAGGTGAGGTTTAAACAGGTGAGGAGGTTTAAACAGGTGAGGAGTTTGAAGTGGGTTTAAACAGGTGGGGATTTAAACAGGTGAGGGTTTTAAACAGGTGAGGGTTTAAACAGGTGCTTAGGTGAGGTTTAAACAGGTGAGGGTTTTAAACAGGTGGGGGTTTGAACGTTTGAGGGTTTAAACAGGTGAGGGGTTTTAACAGGTGGGGTTTTGGCGGGTGAGGAGTTGAACAGGTGAGGGGTTTAAGGTGAGGTTTAAAACAGGTGAGGGGTTTGGCAGGTGAGGGTTTAAACAGGTGGGGGTTTTAAACAGGTGAGGGTTTAAACAGGTGGTTAATGGTGGGAGTTTAAACAGGTGAGGTTTAAACCTGGTGAGGTTTAAACAGGTGAGGAGTTTAAACAGGTGAGGAGTTTAAACTTGGGTGAGGATTTAAACAGGTGAGGGTTAAAACAGGTGAAGGGTTTTTAAACAGGTGAGGGAGTTAAAACAGGTGAGGGGTTAAAACAGGTGAGGGTTAAAAACAGTGAGGGTTACAAAACAGGTGAGGGGGTTAAAACAGGTGAGGGACTTGTGGAGTGGGGGTTTAAACAGGTGAGGAGGTTTAAACAGGTGAGGGGTTAAAACAGGTGGGGGTTTGAACAGGTGAGGGTTAAAAAAAAATGAGTGAGGGTTTGAACAGGTGAGGTTTAAACAGGTGGTGCTGGCAAACACCTGTACACATAATGTTGAAAATGGTTTGCATCTCTGCTCTCAAGATAAATCGGAACAGATGTTTTAAAACTCACCCGGCAACAAGTGTGAGAGCTGGGGCCTGGGGGGTAGGGGAGAGTGAGGTGGGGGTGAGGAAAAGGAGGGGTTGTACAGAGGGTAGGGAGGAGAGATTGAAGAGGAGGAGAGAGAGGGTGAAGGAGGAGAGAGACGAAGGAGGGAGAGGGTGAAGAAGGAGGGGGAGAGGGGTGAAAGAGGAGAGAGGGGGTGAAAGGAGGAGAGGGAATTGAAGAGAGAGAATTGAAAAGGAGGAGAGAGGGGGTGAAGGAGATAGAAAAAAGTGAGGAGTGAAGGGAGAGGAGGAACGGAGGAGGAGGAAAGGAGTAGTGGGACTTCTGGACCAATAATACTATTAGGAAAGACTATTCGGACTACTGAAAAGACTACGACTATAAGTGTGTGTGTGTGTGTCTGTGTGTGTGTGTGTGATGATGGTGGTGGTGGAGTGTGGTGGTGGTGGTGTGTGGTGGCGGTGGTGGTGTGTGGTGGCAGTGGTGGTGTGTGTTGGGGGTGTGGTGGGGTGGTGGTGTGTGTTGGCGGTGGTGGTTGTGTGGTGGGGTGGTGGTGTGTGGTGGGGGTGGTGGTGTTATTGGTGGGGTGGTGGTTTTGGTGGGGGTGGTGGTTATTATTGGTGGGGGTAGTGGTGTGGTGGGGTGGTGGTGTGTGGTGGGGTAGTGGTGTGTGTTGGCGGTGAGGTGGATTGTGTGGTGGCTGATGATGGTGTGTGGTGGGGAGGTAGTGGTGTGTGTTGGCAGTGGTGGTGTGTGTGGTGCTTGGGTAGTGGTGTGTGGTGGCGTGGTGGTGTGTGGTGGGGAGTGATTGTGTGGTGGTGATGGTGTGCTTATGGTGGTGTGGTGTTGATAATGTCTTATGGTTGGTGTGGTGGTGTGCTTGGTGTGGTGAATGGTGTCTTTGTGGTGGTGTGGTGGTGATGGTGTCTTAGATTGGTGTGTGGTGGTTGGTGTCTTATGGTGGTGTGGTGGTGATGAGTGTCTTATGGTGGTGTGGTGGTGGTGTCTTGTGGTGGTGTGGTGGGTGGGTGTCTTATGGTGGTGTGGGGTGGTGATGGTGTCTTATGGTGGTGTGGTTGAATTTGATGGTGTCTTGTGGTGAGATTGTGAATTGGTGATGGTGTCTTATGGTTGGTGTGGTGGTGGGGCCTGTTGCCGGGTGGTGTGGTGGTGATAGTGTCTTATGGTCAGTTGTGTTGGTGATGGTGTCTTATGGTTGGTTGTGGTGGTGTCTTATGTGTTTAGTTGGTGGTGGTGATGAGTGTCTTGCATGAAACCCAGGTACACATCAGACCTCTCAAGTTACACCTGAGCACTCTCAGGAACACCTCGGACACTCCCAGGTTCACCTCTGACACTCCCAGGTACCCTCTAACACTCCTGGGTACCTCTGACACTCCCAGGTGCCTCGGATGCTCCCAGGGTATCCTCTGACACTCCCAGGTACCATGACTCTCCCAGGTACACCGCTGGCATGCACTGGGTATGCCGCTGACACTCATGTGCACCTCAGACACTTCCAGGTACACCTCAGACACTCCCAGGTACACCTCCTTACCTCCTAGGTGCACCTCTGAGCACTCCCAGGTACACCTCGGATGCTCCCAGGCCTGCCTCTGGCCTCCCAGGTACACCGCTGACTCTCCCAGGTACACCTCTGATGCTCCCAGGTACACATCTGACACTCCTAGATACACCCACTGACACTCCCTGGTACCCTCTGACCTCCCAGATCCTCTGTGACACTCCCATGCACCTGTTACACTCCTGGTTCTCCTCTGACCTTCCCAGGTACACTCAGACACTCCCAGGTACATCTGACACTCGCTGGGTACTTCACATTCCCAGGTACACCTCAGACACTCTAGCTACACCTCAGACACTCCCAGGTAAACCTCAGACACTCCGATGCACCTCGGCCTCAGGCACCTCGGATACTCCCAGGTATGCCTCTGACACTCCCAGTTGCACCGCTGACTCTCCGGTACACCGCTGACACTGCCAGGTACACCGTGACACTCCGTGGCACACCTCAGACACTTCCAGGTACACCTCAGACACTCCCAGGTACACCTCTGATGTACTCCCAGGTACACATCTGACACTCCTAGATACACCTCTGACTCCCTGGTACACCTCTGGCCTCCCAGATCCTCCTGGGACCTCCCTGGTACACCTCTGGCCTCCCACGTACACTGTTTCACTCCCTGGTTCTCCTCTGACCTTCCCAGGTACACCTCAGGACACTCCAGGTCCTCAGACACTCCAAGGTACACCTCCTGACCTCCCAGGTCCCTCTGACCTCTCCAGGTACGTCAGATACTCCCAGGGTATACCTCCTGACACTCCCAGGTACACCTCAGACACTTCAGGTACACCTCAGACACTCCCAGGTGCACCTCTGATACTCCCAGTTACATCTGGCACTCCTAAGTTCATCAGACATTCCCAGATACATCTGTCACCTCCCAGGTACCTCTGACACTCCCAGGTACTCCTCTGACACTCGCTGGTACTTCCTGACCTCCAGGTACCTCAGACACTCCTAGGTACCTCAGACTCTGGGTACACCTCAGACACTCCCAGGGTACACCTCTGACCTCAGGTACACCTCGGATGCTCCCAGGTATACCTCTGCTCCTGGCACTCAGGTACCGCTAACTCTCCCAGGTACACCGCTGACACTGTCAGGTCACCGCTGACACTCCATGTACACCTCAGACACTTCCAGGTACACCTCTGGCTCCCAGGTATGCCTCAGACATTCCCAGGTACACCGCTGTCCTCCCAGGTACACCCCTTGACACTCCCAGGTGCACCCCAGCCTCCCAGGTACACCTCTGATACTCCCAGTTACACATCTGAGCTCCTGGTACACCTCAGACATTCCAGACCATCTGTCACCTCCCAGGTACACCTCTGACCTCCAGGTACTCCTCTGACACTCGCTGGTGCTTCCCTGACCTCCCAGGTACACCTCAGACACTCCCTGGGTACACCTCAGACCTCCCAGGTACACCTCAGACACTCCCAGGTCACCTCTGACCTCCAGGTACCTCGGATACTCCCAGGTATGCCTCTGACACTCCCAGGTACACCATGACTCTCCCAGGTACACCGCTGACACTGTCAGGTACACCTCCCAGACACTCCATGTACCTCAGACACTTCCAGTACCTCTGGCTCTCCCAGGTATGCCTCAGACATTCCCAGGTACACCGCTGTCACTCCCAGGTACACCCTTGAGCACTCCGGTGCACCCCTGGCACTCCCAGGTACACCTCTGATGCTCCCAGGTACACATCTGACAATCCTAGGTACACCTCTGACCTCCCTGGTACACCTCTGGCCTCCCAGAATCTCCTATGATCTCCCTGGTACACCACTGACACTCTCTGGTACTTCTCTCCTCCCAGGTACACCTCAGACTCTCCCTGGTGCACCTCAGGCACTCCCAGGTACACCTCAGACACTCCCAGGTACACCTCAGACACTCCAAGATACACCTCTGACCTCCCAGGTACACCTCTGACACTCCCAGGTACACCCCTGACACTCCCAGGGACTCTCTGACCTCCCAGGTACTCCTCTGACACTCCCAGGTGCCTGACACTCCCAGGTACCCTCTGACCTCCCAGGTACACATCAGACACTCTCAGGTACACCCTGACACTCTCAGGAACACCTCAGGACACTCCCAGGTACCTCTGGCCTCCCAGGTACCTCTGACACTCCCTGGGTACACCTCTGACACTCCCAGGTACACCTCGGATACTCCCAGGTATACCTCTGACACTCCCAGGTACACCGGTGACTCTCCCAGGTACACCCCATGACACTGCCAGGTATACCGCTGACACTCCATGTACACCTCAGACACTTCCAGGTACCTCAGACCTCTCCCAGGTACACCTCTGATACTCCCAGGTACATCTGACACTCCTCAGGTACCTCTGACACTCCTGGTACACCTCTAACCTCCCAGATCCTCCTGTGACACTCCCACGTGCACACCTGTTACACTCCCTGGTTCTCCTCTGACCTTCCCAGGTACCTCCAGACACTCCCAGTGCCTCAGACCTCAAGGTACACCTCTGACACTCCCAGGTACACCTCTGACACTCCCAGGTACACCTCGGATACTCCCAGGTATACCTCTGACACTCCCAGGTACACCTCAGACACTTCCAGGTACACCTCAGACATCCCAGGTACACCTCTGATGCTCCCAGGTACATCTGACACTCCTAGGTACACCTCAGACATTCCCAGATACATCTGTCACACTCCCAGGTACCCTCTGACACTCCCAGGTACTCCTCTGACACTCCTTGGTGCTTCCCTGACCTCCCAGGTACACCTCAGACACTCCTAGGTACACCTCAGACACTCCCAGGTACACCTCAGACACCTCCCAGGTACACCTCTGACACTCCAAGGTACACCTCAGGATGCTCCCAGGTATACCTCTGACACTCCCAGGTACACCGCTGACTCTCCCAGGTACCGCTGACACTGTCAGGCCTGCTGACACTCATGTACACCTCAGACACTTTCAGGTACACCTCTGGCTCTCCCAGGTATGCCTCAGACATTCCCAGGTACACCGCTTGTCCTCCCAGGTACCTTGACACTCCCAGGTGCACCCCTGACACTCCCAGGTACACCTCTGATGCTCCCAGGTACACATCCCACAATCCTAGGTACCCCTCTGACACTCCTGGTACACTGGCACTCCCAGAATCTCCTATGATACTCTGGTACAGCATGACTCTCTGGTACTTCTCTCACCTCCCAGGTACACCTCAGACTCTCCTGGTACACCTCAGACACTCCCAGGTACACCTCAGACACTCCCAGGTACACCTCAGACCTCCCAGGTGACACCTCTGACACTCAGGTACCTCGGATACTCCCAGGTATACCTCAGCACTCAGGTACCCTCTGGCCCTCCCAGGTACACCACTGACACTGTCAGGTACACCGCCTGACACTCCATGTACACCTCTGACCTCCCCAGGTACACCTCGGATACTCCCGGTTTACCTCTGACACTCCCAGGTACACCTCAGACACTTCCAGGTACACCCTCAGACACTCCCAGGTACCTCTGATACTCCCAGGTACATCTGACACTCTAGGTACACCTCAGACACTCCCAGATACACATGTCACTCCCAGGTACACCTCTGACCTCCCAGGTACTCCTCTGACACTCGCTGGTACTTCCCTGACATTCCCAGGTACACCTCAGACACTCCTAGCCCCTCAGGCACTCCCAGGTAAAGCCTCGGCACTCCCAGGTACCTCCTGACACTCCAGGTACCTCGGATACTCCCAGGTATACCTCTGACACTCCCAGGTACACCATGACTCTCCCAGGTACACCGCTGACACTGCCAGGTACACCATGACCCATGTACACCTCAGACACTTCGTACACCTCAGACACTCCCAGGTACACCTCTGATACTCCCAGGTACAGCTGACACTCCTGGTACACCTCTGACACTCCCTGGTACACCTCTGACACTCCCAGATCCTCCTGTGACCTCCTGGGTACCTCTGAGCACTCCCAATGCACCTGTTACACTCCCTGGTTTCCTCTGATTCCCAGGTACACCTCAGACACTCCCAGGTGCACCTCAGACACTCCAGGTACACCTCAGCCTCCCAGGCACCTCTGACACTCCCAGGTACACGTCGGATACTCAGGTATACCTGAGCACTCCCAGGTACACCTCAGACACTTCCAGGTACACCTCAGACACTCCCAGGTACACCTCTGATGCTCCCAGTTACACATCTGACCTCCTAGGTACACCAGACATTCCCAGATACATCTTCACCTCCCAGGTACACCTCTGACCCTCAGGTACTCCTCTGACACTCGCTGGTACTTCCCGAACCTCCAGGTACACCTCAGACCTCCTAGGTACACCTCAGACCTCCCAGGTACACCTCAGACCTCCCTGGTACACCTCGGCCTCCCAGAATCTCCTATGATACTCCTGGTACACCGCTGACACTCTCGGTACTTCTCTCACACTCCCAGGTACACCTCAGACTCTCCCTGGTACACCTCCAGACTCAGGTACACCTCAGACTCCCAGGTACACCTCAGACACTCCAAGATACACCTCAGACACTCCCAGGTACACCTCAGACACTCCCAGGTACACCTCTGACACTCAGGTACACCTCGGATACTCCCAGGTTTACCTCTGACACTCCCAGGTACACCGCTGAGCTCTCCCAGGTACACCGCTGACACTGCCAGGTACACCGCTGACACTCCCATGTACACCTCAGACCTTCCAGGTACACCTCTGGCTCTCCCAGGTATGCCTCAGACATTTCAGGTACACCGCTGTCACTCCCAGGTACCCCCGCCGAGCACTCCCAGGTGCACCCCTGACACTCCCAGGTACACAGCTGATACTCCCAGGTACATCTGACACTCCTAGGTACACCTCTGACACTCCTGGTACCTCTGAACTCCCAGAATCTCCTCTGATACTCCCTGGTACACCGCTGCACTCTCTGGTACTTCTCTCCTCCCAGTGCCTCAGACTTCCCTGGTACACCTCAGACACTCCCAGGCACCTCAGGCCTCCCAGGTACACCTCAGACACTTCCAGGTACACCTAAGACACTCCAGGCACCTCAGACACTCCCAGGTACACCTCAGACACTCCAGGTACACCCTCCTGACACTCCAGGTACACCTCGGATGCTCCCAGGTATGCCTCTGACCTCCCAGGTACACCACTGACTCTCCCAGGTACACCGCTGACACTGCCAGGTACACCGCCGACACTCCTTGCACCTCAGACACTTGGTACACCTCTGGCTCTCCCAGGTGCTCCTCTGACATTCCCAGGTACACCTCTGACACTCCCAGGTACCCCTACCTCCCAGTACTCCTCTGACCTCCCAGTGCTCCTCTGACCTCCAGTACACCACCATTCCAGGTACACCTCTGACACTCCCAGGTACATCAGACACTCTCGGTACACCCCTAGCACTCTCAGGAACCTCGGACACTCCCAGGTACCTCCTGACACTCCCAGTGCCTCTGACACTCCTGGGTGCACACCTCTGACCTCCCAGGTACACCTCAGATACTCCCGGTATACCTCTGACACTCCCAGGTACACCATGACTCTCCCAGTGCACCACTTTGAAACCTGCCAGGTACACCACTGTTCCATGTGCACCTCAGACTTCCCAGGTACACCTCAGACACTCCCAGGTGCCTCTGATACTCCCAGGTACATCTGAGCCTCCTAGGCACACCTCTGACCTCCCTGGTACACCTCTGAGCACTCCGGTCCTCATGTGACACTCCTGGTACCTCTGGCACTCCCACGTCCACCTGTGTTACTCCCTGGTTCTCCTCTGACCTTCCAGGTACCTCAGACACTCTCAGGTACACCTCAGAACCTCCAAGGTACACCTCTGACACCAGGTACACCTCTGACCTCCCAGGTACACCTCGGATACTCCCAGGTATACCTCTGACCTCCCAGGTACACCTCAGACACTTCCAGGTACCTCAGACCTCCCAGGTATGCCTCTGATGCTCCCAGGTACACATCTGACACTCCTAGGTACACCTCAGACATTCAGACCATCTGTCACACTCCCAGGTACCTCTGGCCTCCCAGGTACTCCTCTGACACTCGCTGGTGCTTCCTGACACTCCCAGTACACCTCAGACACTCCAAGATACATGACCTCCCAGGTACACCTCTGACCTCTCCGTGCACCCCTGACACTCCAGACTCCTCTGGCCTCCCAGGCACTCCTCATTTCCCAGGTACACCCCAGCCTCCCAGGTACACCTCTGACCTCCCAGGTACACATCAACACTCTCAGTACACCTGACCTCTCCATTCTCAGACACTCAGGTACACCTCCCAGCTCCCAGGTACACCTCTGCACTCTAGGTACACCTCTGACACTCCCAGGTACACCTCCAGATACTCCCAGGTACCACTCCTCTGCTCCAGGTACACCGCAGCTCTCCCAGGTACACCGCTGACACTGCAGGCATCCGCTGACACTCACTGTGCACCTCAGACACTTCCAGGCACCTCAGACACTCCCAGGTACCTCTGATGCTCCCAGGCACCATCTGACCTCCTAGATACACCTCTGACCTCCTGGTACCTCTGACGCTCCCAGATCTCCTGTGACACTCCCATACACCTGTTACACTCTGGTTCTCCTCCTCCCAGCCTTCAGGTACACCTCAGACACTCCCAGGTGCACCTCAGACCTCAAGGTACCTCTGACACTCCCAGGTACACCTCCTGACACTCAGGTACACCTCGGATACTCCCAGGTATCTCGCTCCCAGGTACCTCGAACACTTCCAGGTATACCTCGAACACTCCCAGGTACCCTCTGGTCTCCAGGTACACATCGGCCTCCTAGGCACCTCAGACATTCCCAGATACATCTGTCACACTCCCAGGTCTCCCCTGCCTCCAGGTACTCCTCTGACACTCGCTGGTGCTCCACACCTCCCAGGTACCTCAGACACTCCTAGGTACACACCTGAACACTCCAGGTACACCTCTGACACTCCAGGTGCCTCGGATACTCCCAGGTATACCTCTGACCTCCCAGGTACAGCTGACTCTCCCAGGTACACCGCTGACACTGTCAGGCTGCTGACACTCCATGTACCTCAGACACCAGGTACACCTCTGCTCTCCAGGTATGCCTCAGACATTCCAGGTACACCGCTGCTCCCAGGTACCTGCCAGCCTCCAGGTGCACCCCTGACACTCCCAGTACACCAGTACTCCCAGGTACACATCCCAGCAATCCCTAGGTACACCTCTGACACTCCCTGGTACACCTCTGACACTCCCAGAATCTCCTATAATCTCCCTGGTGCCCGCTGAGCACTCTCGTACTCTCTCTCACACTCCCAGGTACCTCAGACTCTCCCTGGTACCCTCAGAGCACTCCCAGTACACCTCAGACACTCCCAGGTACCTCTGACACTCCAGGTACACCTCGGATCTCCCAGGTATGCCTCCAGCACTCCCAGGTGCACCTCTGACTCTCCCAGGTACACCGCCAGCACTGTCAGGTACACCGCTGACACTCCATGTACACCTCTGACACTCCCAGGTACACCCCTCCGGATGCTCCCAGGTTTACTCGGCCTCCCAGGTACACCTCAGACACTCACAGGTACACCTCAGACACTCCCAGGTACACCTCTGATGCTCCCAGTGCACATCTGACACTCCCGTGCCTCAGGGCACTCCCAGATACACCTGTCACCTCCCAGGTACCTCCTGACACTCCAGGCCTCCTCTGACACTCCCTTGGTACTTTGATTCCCAGGTACACCTCAGCCTCTAGCTGCCACCTCAGACCTCCCAGGTAAACCTCGAGCCTCCCAGGTACACCTCTGACACTCCAGGCCTCGGACCTCCAGGTATCACCTCTAAGCACTCCCAGGTACCGCTGACTCTCCCAGGTACCGCCAACACTGCGGAGTACACCTGACCTCCACACACACCTCAGACACCAGGTACACCTCAGACACTCCCAGGTACACCTCTGATGCTCCCAGGTACATCTGACACTCCTAGATACACCTCCCACACTCCCTGGTACCTCTGACACTCCCAGATCCTCCTGTGACACTCCTGGTACCTCCTGACACTCCACGTTGTTCCTCCCCTGGTTCTCCGACCTTCAGGTACCTCAGACACTCCCAGGTACACCTCAGGCACTCCAGTACACCTCTGACACTCCCAGGTACACCTCTGACCTCCCAGGTACATCCAGATACTCCCAGGTATGCCTCTGACACTCCCAGGTACCACCTGAGCACTTCAGGTACACCTCAGACACTCCCAGGTACCTCTGATGCCAGTGCATCTGCCTCTGGGTACACCTCAGACATTCCCAGACCACTCTGTCACCTCCCAGGTACCTCTGACACTCCCAGGTACTCCTCTGACACTCGCTGGTGCTTCCTGACCTCCCAGGTGCCTCAGACCCTCCTGATGCCTCAGTCCCAGGTACACCTCAGACACTCCCAGGTACCTCTGACACTCCAGGTCACCTCGGATACTCCAGGTATGCCTCCCAACACTCCCAGGTACACCACTGGCTCTCCCAGGTACACCATGACACTGTCATTTCCTTGACACTCCATGCCTCAGACACTTCCAGGTACACCTCTGCTCTCCCAGGTATACCTCAGAGCATTCCCAGGTACACCGCTGTCACTCCCAAGTACACCCGGCACTCCGGTGCACCCCCAGCACTCCAGGTACACCTCTGATGCTCCAGGTACACATCTGACAATCCTAGGTACACCAGCTCCCTGGTACACCTCTCAGCCTCCCAGAATCTCCTATGATACTCCCTGGTACACCTTCGGCCTCTCTGGTACTTCTCTCACCTCCCAGGTACACCTCAGACTCTCCCTGTTTTACCTCAGACACTCCAGGTACACCTGAACCTCCCAGGTACACCTCAGACACTCCAGATATCCTCTGACACTCCAGGTACACCTCTGACACTCCCAGGTACACCCCTGACCTCCCAGGGACTCCTCTGGCCTCCCAGGTACTCCTCTGGCCTCCCAGGTACCGCCTCAGCCTCCCAGGCCTCTGACATGCTCAGGTACACCTCAGACCTCAGGTACACCCCTGACACTCTCAGGAACCTCAGACACTCCCAGGTACACCTCTGACACTCCCAGGTACACCTCTGACACTCTAGGTACACCTCTGACCTCCCAGGTCACCTCGGATACTCCCAGGTATACCTGACACTCCCAGGTACACCATGACTCTCCCAGGTACCGCTGACACTGCCAGGTACACGCTGACACTCCATGTGCACCTCAGACACTTCCAGGTACACCTCTGGCTCTCCAGGTATGCCTCTGACATTCCCAGGTGCACATCCGCAGCTCCTGGGTCACCTCAGACTTTTCCAGGTACACCTCAGACACTCCCAGGTACACCTCTGATACTCCCAGGTACACATCTGAACCTCCTAGGTACACCTCAGACATTCCCAGGTACATCTGTCACACTCCCAGGTACACCTCTGACACTCCCAGGTACACCTCCCCAGCTGCTCACTGGTACTTTACACTCCCGTGCACCTCAGACACTCCTAGGTACCTCAGACACTCCCAGGTACCTCAGACCTCCCAGGTGCCCGGCACTCAGGTACACCTCTGACACTTCCAGGTACACCTCAGACACTCCTAGGTACACCTCTCTGACCTCCCAGGCACCTCAGATACTCCCGGTTTACCTCTGAACTCAGGTACACCTCAGACACTCCCAGGTACACCTCTGATGCTCCCAAGTACACATCTGACACTTCTGGGTACACCTCAGACACTCCCAGATACACATGTCACACTCCCAGGTACACCTCTGACACTCTGAGTACTCCTCTCTGACAATCGCTGGTACTTCCTGACGTTTGAGTACACCTCAGACACTCCTAGCTACACCTCAGACACTCCCCAGGTACACCTCAGGCCTCCCAGGTACCTCCTGACCTCCAGGTACACCTCGGATACTCGGTGTCCTCTGGCCTCCCAGGTACACCTTTGGCTCTCCCAGGTACACCGCCCCAGCACTGCCAGGTACCGCTGACACTCCATCTTCACACCTCAGACACTCCCAGGTACGCCCTTGTGCTCCCAGGTGCACCCCTGTGCTCCCAGGTGCAGCCAGTACTCCCAGGTGCACATCCCAGCACTCCTAGGTACAGCTCCCAGGCACTCCCTGGTACACCTCTGGCCTCCCAGATCTCCGCTGATAATCCCCTGGTACACGCTTCGGCACTCTCTGGTACTTCTCTCACTCCAGGTACACCTCAGACTCTCCTGAGTGCCTCAGACCTCCCAGTTTGCCTCAGGCACTCCCAGGTACCTCCAGACACTTCCAGGTACACCCTCAGACACTCCCAGGTACACACCTCAGACACTCCAGGTGCCTCAGACCTCCCAGGTACACCTCCTGGCCTCCCAGGTACACCTTGGATACTCCCCAGGTATACCTCCTGACCTCCCAGGTACACCGCTGACTCTCCCAGGCCCACCTTTGACACTGCCAGGTACACCGCTGACCTCCATGTACACCTCAGACACTTCGGTACCTCTGGCTCTCCCAGGTATACCTCTGACATTCCCAGGTACACCTCTGACACTCCCAGGTACACCCTGACACTCCCAGTCTCCTCTGTTGCTCCCAGGTACTCTCTGACACTCCCAGGTACCGCTGACACTCCCAGGCACCTCCCAGCACTCCCAGGTACCCATCAGACACTCTCAGGTACACCTGACCTCTCAGGAACACGTCGAGACACTCCCAGGTACACCTCTGGCTCTCCAGGTACACCTCACACTCTCGTGCACCTCTGACACTCCCAGGTACCTCGAGATACTCCCAGGTATACCTCTGACACTCCCAGGTACCGCCCAGCTCTCCGGTACACCGCTTGCTGCCAGGTACACCATGACACTCCATGTGCACGTCAGACACTTCCAGGTACACCTCAGACACTCCCAGGTACACCTCTGATGCTCCCAGGTACACATCTGCCTCCTGGATACACCTCTGACACTCCCTGGTACACCTCTGAGCTCCCAGATCCTCCTGTGACCTCCCTGGTACATCTCTGACACTCCCGCACACCTGTTACACTCCTGGTTCTCCTCTGACCTTCCCAGGTACACCTCAGACACTCCCAGGTACACCTCAGACACTCCAAGGTACACCTCTGACACTCCCAGGTACACCTCTGACACTCCCAGGTGCACCTCGGATGCT
>NW_024754665.1:0-19000 GCF_018991925.1 Homarus americanus
ATTATACTTTGAGTATGTTGATATGCTTTGTTACCAGTCAAGGAATATGCTGATATGTTCTGACACTTCTCAGTGATTACCCTGATATACTTAGATACCTGACAGTATTTATTGGAGTATAGTGTCGTATACTCTGATGTCATTCTAGTGATATGCTGATGAGCTGACATACCGCTTTATGTAACTGTGATATATTGAATCATATACATCCATTCCTCACGCTTAATATATATGATATTCTAAACAATGCTGATATAAATTATGTAATACCCTGATTATATACTAACATACTACAGTGTCATTTATAGTGTATGATAGTATACATTGGGGGGTATACTTTGAGGTTATTTAGAGAATATGATGGCAAACGGTGATATACTCTGATGCCATATTTGGTATAAACAGATATATTGATATAATTTATATAATATACTGATAGATATAACTAAATATCTGTGAAGTAAATCCTGTACTTTTTGATATACCATTCAGGGTGGAGGTATGCTAATATACCACGATAGCACCCGTCTCTCAGCGCTAATATACCCTGATGGCACACTTAACATCCTGGCGCCGGTCGTGGGGTATACTGATATGCTAAAGTCTTCTTCATCTTCTAATATCTCGACTTCAGCTTCGTAAACTGTGATTACTTAAACGTATTTAACGCTCGTTTACGTAACTTTTTTGCAGAATAAATGAATGTATATCCGGGGTTCTTCTGTTTCTTTGTCCATCTGATGTTTGCGTCCATGTTGAGGAGAACCACTTAGCAGGGCTCGCATTTTCCCATAATGTGTTACCTCAAGTTCCATAATTTGCACTTAGTGAAGCCACGATATCCCGCGTTATGTTGCCCGTCTTACTTCCTTCTGAGTTATGTGTCTTAAGTTGGTGAAAAAATTAAATTAAGGCTGAATTATTGTTAAATGTTAAGGTATTATAGTACTTGTCTGTCGTGTTGTTAATATAACATAGTTTCACCAGCAGTATGTACTCAAGAGCTTATTAACATCGTTGACGAGTCAGAACCGCAACACTGAACCAATCTATATGAACATTAACACAAAAAATAAATTGTTACATTACATCGACTATCAAGACATAACTTACAATACAAATTAATAAATAATTGTACCAGGCAGATAAAAATATTAGTTACAAAAAATTATGAAAATAGTCTTAATGTTCACGCCAGAACTTACCCCATAACAAAAGCCATACAACATTTTCCCAGTTAAGACTTCGTTAAATACAATCTCAAACTCCTTCTCAGAAACTTTGTGTTGGTGGTGTGCCACGTGTGGTGTGTGTGTGTGTGTGTGTGTGTGTGTGACAGCACCTTTGATTTATACAAATATTCACCCAAATGAATAACACCAAGTAATTCACCATGTTATTCACGACTCTTAGATCACTTGGCTTGCGTCTCTCAAAAGGTCGAGCCAGGGTCAGCTGATTCAGTAAACACCGCTCACATTAATAGGGACCTGCCACACTTTGCCATAAACAGATAAATTGTACCGGGAATTTTCCCCCCACACACTCATCATTGTCACTTTATATAACTTGCTGACAAAACCCATGACCCTTCAGGCCTTTTACGCCCTTAATGCATGAGTCATAAAGGCAAGCATGAACTCCGCATGCTTCCCAGTTGGGCACTGTAAACGCTTCTGCGCTTCACCTTGCACAGGATGTAAGGGGGTGCCCAATAAACTAGCCCCCTCGTGGGCAATCTGTAATCACTACCACTGTCTCGCAGCCCAGAGTAGTAGTTGGACATATCACTAGACAGGGAAATTCACACTTAACACAAGTGTTATCTCAAGGTCATATTCACAACACTTCCCTGGACAGAATTCATAATTTATTTTCTCATATTACATCTGTGTGTATACCTGCTACTAGATAAACAGAAAATGCCAAGAAGTGTTTACATCAAGTGCTGCCACTTAAGAGTTCCAAGAACTAAATTAAAACAATTAGTGTGTGTGTGTGTGTGCATGGTGTGTGTGTGCATGGTGTGTGTGTGTGTGAGTGTGCATGGTGTGTGTGTGCATGGTGTGTGTTTATATGGTGTGTGTTTGTTTGTTTGTATGGTGTGTGCATGGTGTGTGAGTGTGTGTGTGTATTTGTGTATGGTGTGTGTATGTGTATGGTGTGTGTATGTATGGTGTGTGTGTGTGTGTGTGTGTGTGTGTGTGTGTATGGTTTGTGCATGTACGGTGTGTGTATGGGTGTGTGTGATTGTGCATGGTGAGTGTGTGACTGTGTATGGGGTGTGTGTGTGTGTGTGTGTGTGTGTGTGTGTGTGTTTCCAATGCCATGAGGATAACATACAATTCTTAAAGCACTGGTCACATGGGCGCATTTTTTTTTTAGCAATTTCTTGCTGGAAAGTTATTTCGAGCAATTTTCGAGAAATTCGAGCAAGTTTTTGAAGCATTTTTATTGACAATCGTGATAGTCAATTTCTTGACTATTTCGAGCAAGATTATTGGTTCAAAACCCGGTTAATACCATATTTAATGACACGAAGCTTATTTATCGAGTATTTACCTTGGCTATATATAACATAGATCAATAACATTATGTATAAAATGCACAAACAGTTTTTTACGACACACTGAGTTTATTATTTGGGTGGTGTTTTGGCGTGTTTGTTTACAAAACACAAGCCCATACAGCCAGTCATTCTCCACACACTAACAACCCTCCCTACTGTAACTACGATAGTTGAACCAGTCTATATTAAACACTCGTTCCTCCTCCTCGCCAGCCACTTACGATTCCCCAATAGTTTTTCTTCGCTTTCTCTCATTTCTTTTTAATAATAACAATAATACCAAGGATAGCTGCTGCGTCGTCTGCATTGTTGTTGTGATGTTCCGTCTCCCTTCTACTCGCACAGCGGCGTTAACTTTTTTTTCTTGCTGTAGTAACTGAACCAAGAGCCACTCGTGTGACCACATTTGGAAGAAATTACTCGTAATTTCTTGCTCCAAATTAATTGCTCATCAAAGGGATCGTGTGACCGTAACTTAAGTCACCCTTTAAGAAAAACTGTAAATACTGATTCACAAAACTTAAGGATAATTTCTGACTTGGAACCATCGGTGTAATGCAGAAAACAGTTATTGTATTCTAAAACCTACCCAAGAAATCTTTTACCCACTTACGATATAATTCTTTTCTATTCCATCAATAGATGTTATTTTACTTTTTTATACGTATTTTTATTTTAGTAATTTATAAACTATTTTCTTTATATACTTCATTACCTTTTAGTGTAATGAAGAGAATGAATTACAGAAGGTTTTTATAATTATATTGCGAACAATATTTTTCCTCGCAATAAATAAACAATGACGATGATCTTGTTTACAATATGGAGCTTGATGTCTTACTCCATGTTCGTTTATTACATTTTCTGCCATACCCGACTGTTCTTTTCTTTCTTGTGGTGAAGGTTTTGACAATTGATATATATATAAAGTTGAGTTAAGAATAATGACTCTGATATTATAGCCATTAGGTCCTGAATAATAAGTGGTGTCTAAGTGAACAAATGTATGATGTCTTCAATTACCAGCGTAGTGTGGGGTAACAGTGGGGGTAGCAGCGAAGGGTAGGAGTGAAGGGTGGGAGTAAGGCGTGGGAGTAAGGGGTGGGAGTAAGGGGTGGGAGTAAGGCGTGGGAGTAAGGTTGGGAGTAAGGGGTGGGAGTAAGGGGTAGGAGTAAGGGGTGGGAGTAAAAGAATTGGGAGTAAGGGATGGGGAGTAAAGAAAGGAATTGGGAGTAAGGGGGGTAGAGATGGGGAGTGGGAAGTAAGGGGTGGGGAGTAAGGCGTGGGAGTAAGGCGTGGGAGTAGGGGTGGGAGTAAGGGGTGGGAGGGAGTAAAGAGTTGGGAGATGGGGGGGGTTAGGGATTAAAGGGGCGTGGGAGTGGAGTGGGAGATGGGGTGGGAGTAAGGAGGTGGGAGTAAGGTGGAATGAGAGATTGGGAGTAAGAGTTGGGAGTGTGGGGTAGGATGAGGGGTGGGGAGTAAGGGGTGGGAGTGGGGGAGTTGGGAGTAAGGGGTTGGGAGTGGGGGTGCAGGAGTGGGCATGGGGTGGGCGTGGGAGTGAGGGGTGGGGAGTGAAGGGTGGGAGTGGGGTGGGAGTAAGGGGTGGGGTAAGAGGGTGGGAGTGGGGGTGGGAGTAAGCCAGTGGGAGTAAGGTGGGGTAAGGGGTGGGAGATGGAGGGTGGGGAGTAAGAGGTGGGAGTAAAGAGTTGGGGTGGAGAGTAGGGCGTGGGAGTGGGGTGGGAGTTAGAGTTAGGAGTAAGGGGGTGGGAATGGGGGTAGGAAGTAAGGGGTGGGAGTAAGGGGTGGGAGTAAGGCGTGGAAGTAAGGGTGGGATTAAGGGGTGGGATTAAGGGGTCGGAGTAAGGGGTAGGAGTAAGGGGTGGGAGTAAGGGGTGGCAGTAAGGGGTGGCAGTAAGGGGTAGGAGTAAGGGTTGGGAGCAAGGGGTACGAGTAAGAGGGTGGAAGCAAGGGGTGGAAGCAAGGGGTGGGAGTAAGGGGTATGAGTAAGTGGTAGGAGTAAGAACCCAGGAGTAAGAGGGGTGGGAGTGGGGGTGGCAGTGAGGTGGCAGTGGGGGTAGGAGTAAAGTTGGGGAGACAGGGGTGCAGTGTGGAGTTGGGAGCAAGGAGTTGGAAGCAAGGGTTGGGATGAGGTGGAGTGAAGTGGTGGGGAGTGGGAGTGGTGGGGTGGGGGTGGAAGTGAGGGGACAGGCAAGGGTTGGGAGTAGAGTTGGGAAGTAAAGGTTGGGGAGGAGTTGGGAGCAAGGGGTGGGAATAAGGGGTGGGAATAAGGGGTGGGAATAACGAGTGGGATTAAGGGGTGGGAGTAAGGGGTAGGAGTAAGGGATAGGAGTAAGGGGTAGGAGTGACGAGTAAGAATGTGGGACAAGAGGGAGGGGTAGCAGTGGGGGGTAGGGTTAGGTTACAAACTTCTATTTACTTCAACATCTGTATCCTGCTGGTGATGTTCTCTCTTTAAACAATTTATAAAATAAATAAATAAATGGTCAGGTGTAAATGGTAAGAGTATTTAACAGAGTAATACTGAGGTATTACAAGAAAGAACTAAAAACTGTCCACTGTGTGTATCAACATTTTATAAAAGTATTTGTGAAGCTGTAAAATGCTTAGATATAAACTTTTAATTCAACTCTGTAATAAAAATAATTGCAATAATGAATCTAAACAAGAAATGAACTGGGTGAAAAAAAATCTACAAAATACTAAAAATATAAAAAAGAAGAATTACAGTAAAACCTGAATCATTGTAATAAATATTATTAAACTTTTCGCTGTTATGACCTAAAACAAACAAGGAAGACTCGTCTAGATTTTCGCTCTGTGAATTAATTCCTTGGATCGCTTTTGGGCAAGAGGGGAGTTACTCCGACTTATTCCGTGAAATTATTCCCAACTATCCATAGAACCCGTTACAGTTCCCTTTATAGTAAGTGACTCACAAATGATTAATATTCCCATTCACCATTACTTTATTATATCAGAGAACAGTGCAGAGATAAGCTGGCCAATGAGCGATGGTCAAAGATAATACAGATTTAATACTGGAATACAGATTTAATACTGGATTGATAAGTACAGCTATAGTGATTTGTTTCATGTTACAGTAATAATAAACTTTATCAAATGTTATAACTACCAAAGTGTTATTTTCGTGATCGATACCCTGCTGCCAGGATTATAACATCGTTTAAAAGTTCAGTAAAAATATCATGCAGATTAAAACCTAACCTAGTGTATCGTAACCTAACTTAGCCTTTCCTAAGCTAACTTAGACTATCCTAAACTAGCCTAACCTATCCTAATCACACCAAACCTAACCTATCCTAAATTTATATATCATCAACAGATTTATAAATATGTTGGAGAAATAATTATCAAAAGTTTGTTGTCTCTGCAAATGTATTTTTAAAAAAAGAAAATGAAATTAAAACTTTCTAGAGAACTCAATTGTGTCATGAGCGTTGCGGCTTGGTTAGGTTAGGTAACATTAGGTTAGGTTAGATAAGGTAAGGTAAGATTAGGTAAGGTGAGGTAGTGTTAGGGTTAAATACATTTTACTAATTTTGCATCAAAATAATCACGACTGAAGGTATCGGATAAAAAACCTCTGAATATAATTCTTTTCTGAGAAAAAAATTTCTTTACCACTTATTTTTTGCCCCACTTTTTTTATTAAGTTTGATGAACTTAGATTAGGTTAGGTATTATTTAACTCTGAGTCATGGGTACTTATTGGATACTTGGCAGAATAACTTGTTATAACTTGGTCCTAACAAAGGCGGAGTCTAAGCAAAAATGTTCACTTGACCTCATATTTGGATTTCATTACTGAAGGATATTTACAGCTATACCACATTAATAAGGTCTATCTGCAAGTTTATTCAGTCATAAAATAAAATATACCCTAAATGTGGACAATAAAAATCTTCTATTTGGTACAAATTACTTGAAAAGTTGTAAGAAGACAAAAGCTGCATCTCTTCCATAAAGCGAGAAATAGAACAGCCAAGCCTCTTCTTGTCGTAAAAAAAACTAATATTGTATTTTAGTATGTTGATGTACAAAACATTTTCTTCATTATTCTATGATAAAACAAGTCTAACAAACATTATTAAAACATATATTATTAATTTTTTTTCATGCAATCCGGAAATAGCGACTACTATATCCAGGTTGATCGTGTTGAGGTCCTGTAAGTTACAGGCTAGATTACGTGCTCACTTACGGAGTTCGATGCCAAATATTTGTTTTGAGAATCCCGATCGGAGACTGTAAGTCCAGTTGCTTGGTAAACAAGTAGATACAGTGAAATAAACTGCTGTACCTAAATATTATGTAACTCAAAATATATTCCCAAAACAGCACGTTTACAGATGAAAATAAAAAAAAGCATAAATAATACAAACAAAATCAATTAATATGTTTTTTATTACAGTATTTTTAAATATCAGAAGCGTAGGTTCAGCGCTTCTTTTGTGTCTTTTTCCCGGTGAAGATGTAGTCTCCCCATGGCAGGTACTGGTCCTTTTGTACACCGCAGAAAGTGGTAGTTCCTTCTTCTTCTTGTTGTTTTGGGTCTTGTTGTTTTGGGTCTTAGTGTGTTTTGTGGTCTGCAGTTTGTTAGATCGGGGGCCCTTCTCCTTCATCTGGCAAGGCTTCACCTCCACCTTAGTCACCTTCGATACAGTGCGTCAGAACACCATTGTGATGTACTGACACTAACAGCTCTCTCACTGAGGTCAAATCAAAATTTGACCATACAGAAAGAATTACGGTTTAATAAGGTTGGAATTTAAAGAAATTGACAACAAAATAAAGCTCTGTTTATCACTATAGTAAAGAGGGATGGTGTTTGTAAAGATGATGGATGGTGTTATAATATGTAGTGATGATGGATGGTGTTATATGTAGTGATGAAGGATGGCGTTATATTGTAGTAATGATGGATGGTGTTATATGTAGTGATGATAAGAGGGTAATATATGTAGTGATGATGGATGGTGTTATATATATATATTGATGATGCATGATGTTATATGTAGTGATGATGGTTGGTGTTATATGTAGTGATACTGGATGGTGTTATATGTAGTGATGATGGATAGAGTTATATGTAGTGATGATGGATGATGTTATATGTAGTGATGATGGGTGGTGTTATAAGTAGTGATGTTGGATGGTGTTATATGTAGTGATGATGGATGATATTATATGTAGTGATGATAGGATGGTTCTATATGTAGTGATGATGGATTGTGTTATATGTAGTGATGATGGATGATGTTATATGTAGTGATGATAGGTTGGTTTTATATGTAGTGATGATGGATGGTGTTATATGTAGTGATGATGGATGGAGTTATATGTAGTAATGATGGATGATGTTATATGTAGTGATGATGGTTGGTGTTATATGTAATGATGTCGGATGGTGTTATATGTCGTGATGGATGGTTCTATATGTAGTGATGGTGGATGGTGTTATATGTAGTGATGATGGATCGTGTTATATGTAGTGATGGATAGTATTATATGTAGTGATGATGATGGATGGTGTTATAAGTAGTGATGATGGATGTTATATGTAGTGATGAAGGATGGTGTTAGTGAAGATTGTGAAGTGAGATGTAGTGAAGATTGTGAAGTGAGATGTAGTGAAGATTGTGAAGTCAGATGTGGTGAAGATTGTGAAGTGAGATGTAGTGAAGATTGTGAAGTGAGATGTAGTGAAGATTGTGAAGTGAGATGTAATGAAGATTGTGAAGTGAGATGTAGTGAAGATTGTGAAGTGAGATGTAGTGAAGATTGTGAAGTGAGATGTAGTGAAGATTGTGAAGTGAGATGTAGTGAGATTGTGAATTGAGAAGTAGTGAAGATTGTGAAGTGGGATGTAGTGAAGATTGTGAAGTGAGATGTAGTGAAGATTGTGAAGTGAGATGTAGTGAAGATTGTGAAGTGAGATGTAGTGAAGATTGTGAAGTGAGATGTAGTGAAGGTTGTGAAGTGAGATGTAGTGAAGGTTGTGTAGTGAGATGTAGTGAAGATTGTGTAGTGAGAGGTAGTGAAGATTGTGAAGTGAGATGGTGAGATTGGAGAGAGTAGAGATCCTTAGAGGCCGAAGATGTGAGAGTGAGATGTAGTGAAGATTGTGAAGTGAGGATGTAGTGAAGGTTGTGGTGAGATGTAGTGAAGATTGTGTAGTGAGAGGTGGTGAAGATTGTGAAGTGAGATGTGGTGAAAGTTGTGAGAGTGAGGATGTAGTGAAGATTGTGAGTGTGGGATGTAGTGGAAAGTTGTGATTGAGGATGTAGTGAGAGATTGTGGCAGAGTGGGATGTGTGAGTAAAGATTGTGGAGTGGGATATGGTGAGATTGTGAGTGAGATGTGGTGAAGATTGTGAGAGTGGGGATGTAATTGAAGATTGAGTAAGGATGTATTGAAGATTGTGAAGTGAGATGTAGTGAAGATTGTGAAGCGAGATGTAGTGAAGTTTGTGAAGTGGGATGTAGTGAAGATTGTGAAGTGAGATGTAGTGAAGATTGTGAAGTGGGATGTAGTGAAGATTGTGAAGTGAGATGTAGTGAAGATTGTGAAGTGAGATGTAATGAAGATTGTGAAGTGAGATGTAGTGAAGATTGTGAAGTGAGATGTAGTGAAGATTGTGAAGTGAGATGTAGTGAAGATTGTGAAGTGAGATGTAGTGAAGATTGTGAATTGAGAAGTAGTGAAGATTGTGAAGTGGGATGTAGTGAAGATTGTGAAGTGAGATGTAGTGAAGATTGTGAAGTGAGATGTAGTGAAGATTGTGAAGTGAGATGTAGTGAAGATTGTGAAGTGAGATGTGGTAAAGATTGTGAAGTGAGATGTGGTGAAGATTGTGAAGTGAGATGTGGTGAAGATTGTGAAGTGAGATGTGGTGAAGATTGTGAAGTGAGATATGGTGAAGATTGTGAAGTGAGATGTAGTGAAGATGTGAAGTGAGATGTAGTGAAGATTGTGAAGTGAGATGTAGTGAAGGTTGTGAAGTGAGATGTAGTGAAGATTGTGTAGTGAGATGTAGTGAAGATTGTGAAGTGAGACGTAGTGAAGATTGTGAAGTGAGATGTAGTGAAGATTGTGAAGTGAGATGTAGTGAAGATTGTGAAGTGAGATGTAGTGAAGATTGTGAAGTGAGATGTAGTGAAGATTCTGAAGTGAGATGTAGTAAAGATTGTGAAGTGAGATATGGTGAAGATTGTGAAGTGAGATGTAGTGAAAGATTGTGAAGTGAGATGTAGTGAAGATTGTGAAGTGAGATGTATTGAAGATTGTGAAGTGAGATGTAGTGAAGATTGTGAAGTGAGATGTAGTGAAGTTTGTGAAGTGGGATGTAGTGAAGATTGTGAAGTGAGATGTAGTGAAGATTGTGAAGGGGGATGTAGTGAAGATTGTGAAGTGAGATGTAGTGAAGATTGTGAAGTGAGATGTAATGAAGATTGTGAAGTGAGATGTAGTGAAGATTGTGAAGTGAGATGTAGTGAAGATTGTGAAGTGAGATGTAGTGAAGATTGTGAAGTGAGATGTAGTGAAGATTGTGAATTGAGAAGTAGTGAAGATTGTGAAGTGGGATGTAGTGAAGATTGTGAAGTGAGATGTAGTGAAGATTGTGAAGTGAGATGTAGTGAAGATTGTGAAGTGAGATGTAGTGAAGATTGTGAAGTGAGATGTAGTGAAGATTGTGAAGTGAGATGTAGTGAAGATTGTGAAGTGAGATGTAGTGAAGATTGTGAAGTGAGATGTGGTAAAAATTGTGAAGTGAGATTTGGTGAAGATTGTGAAGTGAGATGTGGTGAAGATTGTGAAGTGAGATATGGTGAAGATTGTGAAGTGAGATGTAGTGAAGATGTGAAGTGAGATGTAGTGAAGATTGTGAAGTGAGATGTAGTGAAGGTTGTGTAGTGAGATGTAGTGAAGATTGTGAAGTGAGATGTAGTGAAGATTGTGAAGTGAGATGTAGTGAAGATTGTGAAGTGAGATGTAGGGAAGATTGTGAAGTGAAATGTAGTGAAGATTGTGAGGTGAGATGTAGTAAAGATTGTGAGGTGAACATAAGAACATAAGAACATAAGAAAGTGGGATACTGCAGGGGGCCGACTGGCCCATACAGGGCAGATCCCTTTCACACCCATCCCAGCACTTCCACGTGCCTATCCAACTTCGTCTTGAAGCTCCCTAGCGTCCCCGATCCTACTATAGCACTCGGTAGCCTATTCCACATATCCACAACTCTATTACCAAACCAGTGCTTGCCTATATCCTTTCTGAATCGGAATTTATCTAATTTAAAGCCATTTGTTCTAGTTATTTCGTTAATACTGAGCTTCAGAACATCTTCCATTTTACCCGTGTTAATCCCACTTACCCACTTGAACACCTCTATCATATCTCCCCTAACTCTACGCCTCTCTAATGAATGCAAGCCTAAGCTTTTCAGTCTTTCTTCATATGGAAGGTTTCTAATATTATGGATCATTTTGTCATTCTTCTTTGTACTCTCTCCAAAGAATCTATGTCCATTCTATAATAAGGACACCAGAATTGAACCGCATAATCCATGTGTGGCCTCACTAATGCTAGGTAAAGTTTCAAGATAACGTCAGCAGTTCTGTTACTCACAGACCTAGATATGAACCCAAGAATCCTGTTTGCCTTTTTGCGAACGCTAATACATTGTTTTCTAGGTTTCAAGTCGTTGCTAACAAATACACCTTGATTTTTTTCACAAACTGAGTTTTCTATTTCCGTGTTACCTAGTTTATACTTAACGTTTGTATTCGTCTTCCCTATCTGTAGTACCCTGCATTTATCACTATTAAAATTCATTTGCCAGTCTACTGACCACTCATGTAAGGTATCTAGATCTCTTTGAGGTATTCAAAGTCACTGTCTGAATTTATCACTCTCCCCATTTTGGTATCATCTGCAAATTTACTAATCCTACTAGTTATGCCTAAATCAAGATCATTAATGAATATAACAAACAGCAGAGGGCCTATCATAGATCCCTGGGGAACTCCGCTTTTGGACCGCACCCCATAGTCTGACTTTTAATCCATTTATGCTGACTTTTGTTTCTACCAGTTAACCATGACCTAATCCATTTTAATACTGATCCACCCATTCCATGGGTTTACCTTCCTTTATCAATCTCTCATGAGGGACTCTATCGAATGCTTTACTGAAATCTAAATACAATTATATCATATGACTTATCATTATCTACCGCTCAAATACTTCTGAGAAAAAAGCTACAAATTTGTGAGACAAGAACGCCCTTGGTGAAGCCAGTATGAGAAGAATGAATTAAGTTGAATGTTTCCAAGGTGCTTGATTTTTTTTGTGAGCAATACTGACTTCAGCAACTTGCTCTGGCGATTGACGTGGAGACTAATGGGACGGTAATTTTACGCTATTGATTTATCACCCTTGAAAATCGGAACCAGCATTTGCAAGTTTCCAAGCTTCTGCACTAGGCCCGATTCTAATGACTTCTATTAAATAAAACTGCTAATGATTATTTTAATCATCTCACATTCTTTTAATGAGTATAAAATATTCGACCAGGCGATTATGAGGCTTCAGTTTGTTAATTACTTTAAGCACATCAGTTATTTTAGTAATATTGATATTCATCAACATATTTTCTATACTGTCGTTATATACCTTATGAACTTCTGGAAACTGTGCTAGGTTTTCATTTGTGAATACGGAGCGAAAATGACTATTTAACGTACTACACATTTCTAACTCATCATCAGTCATTTCTCCTGTCGTAGTTTTAAGGGACCTATTGTATCTCTAACCTTTGATTTATACAGTTGATAAAAAGCTTTGGGGGTATATTTCGATTCGTTTGCTACCTTGATTTCATAATTTCTCTTTGCTTTCCTAATTTCTGTTTATACCTGTCTTGTTAGGTTCTGATAGTAACCAAGTAAGTGATTTTCGCCTTTCTTAACTTTTCTATATACTCCTTTCTTTTTCCCTAGAAGATCTAAGAGTCTATTATTCATCCATTTGGTTGGTTCCGTATCGATCTGAATTTTCTTTTAGGGATGTGTTTATTTTGGGCATTATTGATTGTCGCAATAAATTGTTCATAAGTAGCTGCTAAATTAAATTCGGGGTTATCCCGTCCTAAGTTGACAGTTTCCGGAGGTGTGGGGGGGGATTAATCTTTTGACCATAGGGTCATCCCTTAGGTCTCTCCTTATGCTACCGTAATTAGCATTCCTAAAATCCGGGATCAAGGCCGAATTTTCCTTCTTCCTGCCATCCCATATTATGTTAAAATATATGGCTTTATGATCACTGTTTCCTAGTTCGCCTCCAATCCCAACATCTTTTACTAGATTTTCATTATTACTGAGAACTAAATCGAGGATATTATTTCCTCTAGTGGGCAAGTTTATAAATTTATATATAAAACTATCCTGTACTACTTCTATAAAATCTTCAGATTCATTATCGCTAAGTTGATTTTTCCAATCTATGCCTGAAAAGCTGAAATCGCCTAGAATACATACATTATTTCTATCAGATGCCTTCTTTATTTCCTCCCATAGCAATTTACCATCGTTCCTACTCAAATTAGGTAGTCTATATATAACACCAATGACTACGGATTCACTGCCCTCACCAATCTCTACCCAAATACTTTCATTGTCGCTATTTGTTTTAATGTTTGATTTATTGCAGCCTTTTAATGACACCCTGATATACACTGCTACACCGCCACCTCTCCTTCCTACTCTGTCAAATTTAAATAGGTTATATCCTGGAATATGAAATTCTGCTAAAACATGCTTGCTGTTTGAATTTATCCATGCTCATATTGCGTACCATATCTATGTTCTTCTTTACTAACAATGGCCCTGAGCTGGTCCATTTTGTTACAGCTGGTATTTCTACTATTAGTATAATAAACACTCAATATATTTCTTCCGCTTTCTATCTGTTTTACATTTATTACTTTGATGTTTGTTATTATGACTAACTATATTTTCAGCATTATCTACTTCTGTTTCACTACTTCCCATGACCTGCTTGTTTTTTGACTCCCATTTTCCCCGACCCCTCTCTACTGGCGAAACCCCCCCTTCGGAGTGACAATTTCACGCTCCAGGGATGCAGACAACGTCTTTACCCCCTCACGAGACAAGTGTACTCCGTCGCGACAGTACAGGTAGTCGTTGCCATAAAATCGTTGCCCGTCATCAATGAATGCCCAACCATTGTTTGCACAATGTTTTTCCAGTCGGCAATTAATAGCAATTGCCCTGGACAGCCATTCACGACCAACCCCTCTTCTAGGCAAGACACCACATACTATCGGGACCCCTCCCCTATCTCTAATCTTCCCCAGCGCCTCCCTATACCTCTTGAAAAGTTTCTCACTCCTAACCTTACCTATGTCGTTTCCCCCCACACTAAGACACACTACTGGATTGGTACCCTCCCCTGACAAAACTCTGTCTAACCTCTCGGCTACATGCCCTATCCCAGCCCCAGGAAAACATACCCTAGTCCTACGTTTCCTATCTCTCGCACAAAAAGCCCGATCCATAAACCTCACCTGGCTGAAGATTGTGAAGTGAGATGCAGTGAAGATTGTGAAGCTAGATGTAGTGAAGATTGTGAAATAAGATTATAAAGTAAACTGTAGTAATTGAGGTTAAACGAACGCGGGTTATTCTGTAGTGTATCCGTGTCTTGTTAACGTGGAACCAACATGGCGGTGGTTCTCAATATAGATACGTTATTTTGCCGGGAATTTCTGTCAAAACAAAATATGAATCAACCATATTTAGCCTAAATTAACCTAACGGCTTTATTATATATTCTAAGTTTTTTAAGTTGGATAGATCAGATCAGGTTAGGTTAAGTCAGGTTGGGTTAGGCTAGGTTAGTTTTGTCAATTTTGCCACTTAGAGGCTAGTTTATTGTGCCCCCCATACTCATCCTGTCAGCTGTAGCACAGAGAGATTACAAAGTGGTGTTAGATGAGGTAGGTGGTTAAATTAAGTTTCAATAGGTTAGGTTAGATTATGTCAGGTTGGGTTAAGTTAGGTTAGGTAGGTAATAAGTAGATAGGTTATGTTAGGTAGGTGGGAAAGTTAGGTTTGATTAGGTTAGCTTATGTCAGACGGGGAGGTTAGGTTAGATTATGTCAGGTTAGGTTAGATTATGTCAGGTTAGGTCAGATTACGTCAGGTTAGGTTAGATTATGTCAGGTTAAGTTAGATTATGTCAGGTTAGGTTAGATTATGTCAGGTTAGGTTAGATTACGTCAGGTTAGGTTAGATTATGTCAGGTTAGGTCAGATTACGTCAGGTTAGGTTAGATTATGTCAGGTTAGGTCAGATTACGTCAGGTTAGGTTAGATTATGTCAGGTTAGGTTAGATTATGTCAGGTTAGGTTAGATTATGTCAGGTTAGGTTAGATTATGTCAGGTTAGGTTAGATTATGTCAGGTTAGGTCAGATTACGTCAGGTTAGGTTAGATAATGTCAGGTTAGGTAAGTAGGTAGAGGTGGGTAAAAAAGGTTAGGTTAGGTCGGCAGGTTTTAGTGTAGGAGCTTAAGTAATCCCGTAAAAATTTCATGTTAATTTTTGACACCATACATTATAATAATCCTTATAAACTATGTTAAGGAACTGTGGTGTCATTTTTTCTGAACGGTTTATTATAAGTTTTATGCCTTTAAAGAAGTTTTATTAAAGAGCGGCGTAATGAACCACAGATGTATTACCATTAAGTCCTAATTAACTTAAACATGACTAATAACCTATGAACATGTAGTATTATATGATTACAATTTAACATAATATATCATGAATGCTGTTATAATATCATAAGTGTGTTACAAACATGGCTGCTCATATATGCCATCCTGTCTCTGGCAAAGAAGAGATTGCAGTAAGTAAATTTATTTGCTAAAGACAAATACTGGAAATTAAACATATACATATTACCATTATCTGAAAAGCTTAGAACCACCGTTTTATATTTATTAAAAGTTTGTAGTGTTATACATCATGTGTAAACAAGTCACAAGTTATTATTTACGACATTGCTTCAGTCCTCGTCATCAGAGTCTTCTGTGTACAACAGATTCCTTCACCTTGTTTAGGCATTTCTCATCATCTGCTTGACAGTTACACATCTCGGTGCATGTCATGCTATTCTTTCTGATTCTTTCTGTATGAACATGACAATGATCTACATTTCCTGACGCCACATCCACATTTAACAAGTTCTGTGATTGCTTCTGGAGCTGGTGGTTGGTCTGATATTACTAGTATGAAACAGTCATTGTCAATCTTCCAGCCATGCTCTAATTGTGAAAGCATTTCACTGTCTGCATCACAAGACCACATAAGAGCTTGATACCTTCCTCTCAATATATGATACTTTAGAGTTGCTGCAGTCGCTGGTAGTTCTCCAGCTTCTGCCTGCGTTTTCTTGAAGAGATGCCATCTAAGTTATGACAGTTTAGTGAAAGTCATTCGTGGACAGTAGAGCTTAAATACAAATTCCTTTAGACCAATAAACATGTCTGCTGGAGGGCATTTGGTCTACTCAGCATCTTGAACGCATCTAGGACTTTTGTGTTAGATTTCACCAAGTGCTCCAACATGCTTTCTTTCCTTTGCCAACAAATTTTCCAATGCAGTCAGATCCTGTGAAGGCATGGAAACCTGTAAGGCTCTCTGCCCAATGTGTCGTCGCTCACCAGTTCCTGTTTTCATACTTGTATTTTCTCCAAGTTGAGGCTGCTTTAATATGCCAAACACATCAGTGTCTGGTGACTTGATATGCACAGTGCTGCCCTTCTGTGATGCATATACTGTATGTCCTGCTTAAGTTCTATAACTTGTGATAGCAATTTGATGGTTGAAGTCTTATTTGCTGCTTTCCACGACAGAAGATTAACCTTGGACATCTTTTCCCAGATGCTCAATGGACCAACAATACGTTTCTTGACAAAATTTTCATAATTTTGTCTTCCAACTTCATATGCACATAGATTGTCATATTTGGCATTTTCTGGCATTACAGCTCCAGCTACCAAGTTTAAAAGAGCATCATTTTCCTGGGATTACAGTCACCAATAACATTGTGTAGCTTCTGTACATCAGCATATTGACGGCTGACAATAGCTGTAGAGAGCTCATGATGTTCTGTTCTTTTGTAATCTTGCGAGTTTGATATTTGGTAATGAACTTAATTTGAAAACCCAAATGGTAGTATATGATCTTTTATCACCTTAGACACTCTGTGCGTCATGCCTCTCAAGTGATTTTTTTCCTCTCTTACTTCTCTGGACAAATACGACCTTTATCCCATCAGAAAAAATATCACCATATATTTTCTTAATCTACAGGTGCCAAGGTTTAAAATGACGGATGGTGTTAAAAAATTAACCTGAAATTTTTACGTGACCACATATTGTCTTGTTGAGTTTCTGAGAGAACTTCACGGCTAAATAGCGCCTCTGTATTGATAGCCGGTACATGTCGTAATATCCACCGCTCATAGTTAAATTTTTATGTCCGTTTATTTTGTCCTAATTTAAGTATCAAAGAGTGTTTTTATTTTTAAGTATCTTAAGTATCTTTTTTCCTCACTCTTAAGTATCTAAGTATGATGTTTTTTTCATTTTTAAGTAACTAAGCATATTTTTTTTTTCATTATAAAATGTGATTGATATAGACAATAGAAGTAAATATCAGCTGGAGGTCGTAAGCGAAGCTGATGTGAAGTATTTTGACTCACTGTTCCCACGAACTAATTGCTTCTCTGGTTTATACCGAAGAAATAAAACCGTCAACGAACCATCCGATTCAAATGTGTCTTAGGCGATACAGGGTGTTTAGGCGTCATTCTGATACCAAGAATGACTTTGTGTACTGTGGTGAAGCTGGGGGTAGAATAGGGTTGGGTTGGGTTGGGATGGGTTAGGATTACGCATGTGTGGGTATATTCTGTCGCATTTTATAGGTATCTTGCGTCTTTCTCTTTATTCCTTCTTTATCATGAGTATCTGTGCCTATTAATACACCACCTCGCAGGGTAGTGGAAGAGGAATGGATAGTAACGAGATAATATTCTTCTTACATATACCTTAGCTTGATTACAGGTAACACCAGGTAGAAGTTACGTGACTCTTAAGAGTTTTCCTCGACTTGGCTGATTCAACTGTAAGACTTGCTGTATTTATCCTTATTAAAATCCTCCACCTGTAAGACCCTCCACTTGTAAGACTCTCCACCTGTAAGACCCTCCACTTGTAAGACTCTCCACTTGTAAAACCCTTTATGGATTTGAAATACCTTCTCGCCTTGACTCCACTAGTACTGTACACACCCTCTCTAGCCTTAGTTTACAGTAATGTTGAAGTATATAATGAAGACTCACAGCTCATGGGTTAGAAAAACAAAAGATGCTTGTTTTATTTATTTATTTATTTATTTATTTATAGCTTATTTTATAATCCCCGAAAGTTAGAACAAAATGGCTGACGGACTCAAGCGCTTATGTTTACAGTACGGACCAAGAATAAAAAAATAAATGAAAAATAAAAATAAATAAATCGTAAATTGGTATTACTCCAGGGTAATTATAGAAGTACGTTTCAGCAGTGGGTAACGTATCATAGCTACCAGAGCAGAGCTTAATGAGGGGTAGATTGATATAGATGTGCATTACCTGGAGTTAGTGGGTTACAGGGCCTTGCCTATAATATTAAAGGTGTTTTTTCCTTCTGTTTGTGGCACTTGAGGTGTTTAGGTTAGGTTTAATTAAAATGGTTTAGTTATAATAGTTATATTACGATAAGTTAAGTTGAATTTAGAACTTTTGATTTGTATATATCGTGTTTTAGAAGGATTTGTTAGCTAATAAGTTTAATTTGGATAAGTTTAGTTTAATTTAGATCATTTGATTTTACAAGGTCGTATTATAATGACTGGGAACCATATAGAAAACTGTTAGAGAAGTAAATATTTCTACGGCAGTGAATGAGTAAGTCAATAAGTGGTGTATAGAGCTGCTGACGCAACTTAAACGGTATATACTGTACATTATATGTTATCAGAGCTTTCCTGTTGCACGTAACCGCCTCCGTCAAAGTGTCTTACTGGCTCATGTGAAGATTAGCCTCTAGTTTATTTAACCTCAAGATTAACTACACTGGCACTGCCTGACCTGACCTGACCTGACCTACCCTACCCTACCCTACCCTACCCTACCCTACCCTACCCAACCCTACCCTACCCTACTCTAACCTAACCTAACCTAACTTAACTTCCCAAGTAGCGTTAGGTTAATCATTAGTTGAAATAAGCTGGGAGGGTTAATCTTCAGGTAAT
>NW_024754666.1:0-20447 GCF_018991925.1 Homarus americanus
TTTTTTTAAGTTTGACTGAGCAATGGTTCGGACTTCAGTTAATTTGTCCCGTAAAGTGTCAATGTATTAGGAAACTGTTGCGGGCTTAATAGATGGAGTGTCAAACCACTGCTCCTTTACTATTTTAAGGGGTCCCCTAATTTGTCTCCCATATAGTAACTCGAACGGGGAGAAACCCAATGACTCCTGGGGACATTCCCTGATGGCAAAGAGTAACAAGTCTATGCTTTCATCCCATTCCTTTTGGTGTTCTATACAGTATTTTTTGAGCATTGATTTGAAAGTTTGATGGAACCGTTCCAAGCAACCTTAGGATTGTGGGTGGTAAGCCGAAGATGTACAATGGTCCACACTGAGGTCTTTCATCACCTGTTTGAACAAAGATGGATCAGATTGTTGGGCTTTAATGAGCTCATCCTTACTAATGGTCTTATTGTACAGATCTTCTGTGGGTAGGAAGATATTGGAGGTGATTTTAGATGAAGAGGGCCCATTTCGCACACTCTGTGACCGGGTGACAGCACAAGATGGGAAAAAAGATGAGGAATAGTTTCTTTAAGGTCAGTGGTGGAGTTGACAGCAGGTAAGGGAGAGTCTCGACTGTCTTTATATTGGAACCTGAATCTCCTACCAAGTCATTACCCAATAATAAATGAATGCCGCACGGGCATTGGGTCTTTCATATGGCTATTTACTTCCCCAGTAATCCAAGGGACATTGGAGTGCACTTTGGCTAAAGGATAGGAAGAATGGGATGAGAGATCCGAGGTGGGAACACTCTCATTAGTAAATGCGGTAGATATATCCAGAATGACGTTAAACTGGGAGGATGGAGTTATTACTGCGCCCGTATCACGTAGTATACGAATACGGAAAGAACGAGACCCCTCTATGATTGAAATTTTTTCCTCATAGGTGAATGAAGAGAAGAGATCCTGATGGGGCCTTTCCACATTGGTGGTTGCTATTGGTTTGAATTTGGGATCCAGGGAACTACTTTTAGAAGTTCGACACTTTGGGTGTTTACAAGACTGGATCGTATGGCCTGGTTTTTTACAGTAAGAACAATAAAACTTGGTTGCATCAGGGGGGGGTAGGTGTGGGACCTTTCGACCTACCACTCACGTCCCCAAGGTTATCATCAGAGGAGGACCTAATAACATGTCTGGAAGTACTACGTTCTCTACCTTGACTCACCAACAAAGCGTACGCATCAGCCAACTCAACGCCTAAATCAGCTTCTCCCGCTCCTCCACATGCTTCAAGATGTGAAATGGTATCTTATCTTCCACTCCTCCAGGACTACCAAGTTTAACAAATCCTGAAATGTGGAGGTCTCTGTAGCCTCTAACCACTTGAAAAACCTAAGCTTTTCTTGAGCAAACTCAACAAAGGTGTGTGAAAATGTTTTGGTTAGTTTACGAAACTTCTGCCGGTATCTATCTGGCGTGATAGCATAAGAGGTGAGGATATTCTTTTTTACGTTATCATAGTCATCAGTCTGGTCTAAGCAGTTATAAACTCTACGAGCCTTACCACATAATTTAGGAACTAACACCGACACCCACTGGTCCTTAGGCCACTCAATCTTCCCGGCTATTTTCTCAAAAGTCCTAAATGACCCGTCCATATCGGATTCATCAAACTCGGGAACAAGGGAAGAAGCATTAGCAGGGTTAAAAGCAGCTAGTCTCTCTTTTAAGGCCACTTCTTTTGATTTAAACTCCGATGTTAAGGTGACTTCTGTCTCTTTCACCTGTAGTTCTTTCAGTCTAACCTCCTGCTCCAACTTGGCCTGTTCCAACTTTTCCTCATGCTCCAACTTGGCCTGTTCCAACTTTCCCTCATGCTCCAACTTGGCCTGTTCCAACTTGTCCTCATGCTCCAACTTGGCCTGTTCCAACCTGGCTTGTTCCAACTTTTCCTCCTGCTCCAACTTGGCCTGTTCCAACTCGAGTTCTTTCATTTTGATTTGGAACTCGAACCTAGCTCGTTCTAGTTCTAAGGCGTCTACTCTTTGTGTTTTTTCTTGAGGGCTAGCCAGACCTGAAGCAACTTCTGAGTGAGGAGGGGTGGTGGATAGTGGTTGAAGTTTCTTGGACATGGGCGTTAATCTGTCAACAGCGGATTCTTTTAAAACTTCTTGTTGAACCAACACTTCAATCACATGATTTTTTAACATTTCCTTAGTCAGTTGGTGTGAAAACGGGATATTGTAATAGTTGGCTATTTCTTTCCATTCTTTCTTCAGGATATTAACACGTAATTTAGCTACGGAAGGATTTTCAATAAAATCCTGGAGATCAAAACCTGAGGTGGCCATTGTTAAGAAAAATAGGATAAATTAACTAATGGTCAAAAGATAAGATAAGTGGATAACCCTAGAAAATATCACGGCAGTGGATAACCAGAAAGTCCCGGAAACTAACCAAGTTATACCTAGGGAAATTACACTTATGATTATTGTTCTTCTGAGAAGATCCTTAGATAAGGATAAGAGACTTGAAAGAGGTAGGGCGTATTACGGCATAAATATAAAGATCCGGATTAACAACCCTGATATACTTGAAAGAGGTAGGGCGTATTACGGCATTAATATAAAGATCCGGATTAACAACCTTGATAAATGGTATGATTGACCCTGAATGAGATAATGAGAAGAACAATAATTGAGGCTTTATAATTATGGGGTCCTGGTAGAGCGTGGCGTCCCAAGATATCACTTCACCGTAAACTAGTGACTATGGAACAGCCTACTCTGGAGTGAGGGTACGGCATTAAACAGATCCGGATTCTTCCCAACACTCGATAAGACTTACTACACGACTGCCACGTGTAATAACAGGTAAGCCTTATGACACTTGGAACCTAATATCCTACGTCTGTCACTCTTACTATACGATAATACCAATATATGCACACACATATGAACGAAACTTTAAACTACCGTAAAGCAATTGTGAACAGAAGTGACTGGGAGGAATAATTAACACTGAGTAACAAGGGAGGAAGGAATATGGTACTTAAGGTCGTGTCCTGTCACGGTCGCCATTTGTTACGAGTTGAGGATTTAGAATATAGTTAAAAGTCTACCCAGATCCCAACAGGTAACAACAATAAAAAAAACAAAGACAATCGGACTATAAAAGGGTAGACAAAGGATGCGAGTTTTCGTTGTGTATAATAAAGTACCATAAATCCCTTAACAAAATATTCAGCTTATAAATTACCCTTAACCAAACTTAACCTAAACATTAACAGTATATACATATTAATAAAACATAAAACAATCGTGAAGCAAGGTGGACGTGGGGAAATTAATACAGATAATAGGCCTTTAAGTGAGGAAGCTGAGATGGCTGACAGTAAGGCTGAGTATTGTAGAAGACGGTAGGTAGTCACTGCACGTAGGTTTAGAGGATAGATGATCCTGTGGTCACTTCCCAGAGCCAAGTGCTCTCTCCTCGAATTGGAGCTGACAAAGAAGACTGAGGAGGTGACGCAACAACCAGGATAGGGAGAAGGGAAACCTCGGAGTGGTAACTAAGACGAGTCATACTCGTGTCTCGTCCCTAGATGGCGTTGCTCGTGGTGCTGGGTAGCTAGATCAGGACAATAGATGGCGTGGTTCGTAGTGCGGGGTGGAGGGGTTCGTAACAGTGGCTACCACCTGTAGTTAGTGTCGACCCCCTGTTGTTATTGCCTGCCCTCTGTAGTTAAAGTCTACCCCCTGTCGTTTGTGTCTACAACCTGCAGTTAGTGGTTACCACTTGTAGTTAGTGTCTACCACCTATTGTTAGTGTTTACCACCTGTTGTTAGTGTCTACCACCTGTTGTTAGTGTCTACCACCTGCAGTTAGTGTTTACCACCTGTAGTTAGTGTCTACCACCTTTAGTTATTGTCTACCCCGTGTAGATAGTGTCTACCCCCTGCAGTTAGTGGCTACCACCTGTAGTTAGTGTCTACCACCTGTTGTTAGTGCCTGCCACCTGCAGTTGGTGGCTACCACCTTTTAGTTAGTGTTTACCACCTGTAGTTGTTGCCTAATTCCTGTAGTTAGTGTCTACCACTTGTTGTTAGTGTTTACAACCTGTTGTTAGAGCCTACTACCTGCAGTTAGTGGCTACCACCTGTTGTTAGTGTCTAAAACCTGTTGTTAGTGTTTACTAGCTACAGTTAATCTCTACCACCTGTAGTTAGTGTTTACCACCTGTAGTTATTGCCTAATTCCTGTAGTTAGTGTTTACCACCTATTGTTAGTGTCTACCACCTGCAGTTAGTGGCTACAACCTGTAGTTAGTGTCTACCACCTGTTGTTAGTGTCTTCCACATGCAGTTAGTGGCTACCACCTGTAGTTAGTGTTTACCACCTGTAGTTAGTGTTTACCACCTGTAGTTATTGCCTAATTCCTTTAGTTAGTGTCTACCCCCTGTAGTTTGTGTCTACCACCTGCAGTTAGTGGTTACCACTTGTAGTTAGTGTCTACCACCTGTTGTTAGTGTTTACCACCTGTTGTTAGTGTCTACCACCTGCAGTTAGTGGCTACCACCTGTAGTTAGTGTCTACCACCTGTTCATAGCGTCTACCACCTGCAATTAGTGGCCACCACCTGTAGTTAGTGTGTACCCCCTGTAGTTAGTGTCTACCCCCTGTTGTTATTGCCTGCCCTCTGTAGTTAGTGTCTACCCCCTGTCGTTTGTGTCTACCACCTGCAGTTAGTGGTTACCATTTGAAGTTAGTATCTACCACCTGTTGTTAGTGTCTACCACCTGTTGTCAGTGTCTACCACCTGCAGTTAGTAGCTACCACCTGTAGTTAGTGTTTACCACCTGTTGTTAGTGTCTACCACCTGCACTTAGTAGCTACCACCTTTAGTTAGTGTCTACCACCTGTTGTTAGTGTCTACCACCTGCAGTTAGTGGCTACCACTTGTAGTTAGTATCTACAACCTGTTGTTAGTGCCTACCACCTGTTGTTAGTGTCTACCACCTGCAGTTAGTGGCTACCACCTGTAGTTAGTGTTTACAACCTGTTGTTAGTGTCTACCACCTGCAGTTAGTGGCTACCACCTGTAGTTAGTGTCTACCACCTGTCGTTTGTGTCTACCACCTGCAGTTAGTGGTTACCACTTGTAGTTAGTGTCTACCACCTGTTTATACTGTTTACCACCTGTTGTTAGTGTCTACCACCTGCAGTTAGTGGCAACCACCTGTAGTTAGAGTATACCACCTGTTGTTAGTGTCTAAAACCTGTTGTTAGTGCCTACAACCTGCAGTTAGTGTCTACCACCTGTTGTTAGTGTCTACAACCTGTTGTTAGTACCTACCACCTGCATTTAGTGGCTACCACCTGTAGTTAGTGTCTACCACCTGTTGTTAGAGCCTGCCACCTGCAGTTAGTGTCTACCATCTGCAGTTAGTGGTTACCACTTGTAGTTAGTGTCTACTACCTGTTGTTTGTGTCTAGAACCTGTTGTTAGCGTTTACCACCTGCAGTTAGTGGCTACCACCTGTAGTTAGTGTTTACCATCTGTTGTTAATGTCTACCACCTGCAGTTAGTGGCTACCACCTGTAGTTAGTGTCAACCCCCTGTCGTTTGTGTCTACCACCTCCAGTTAGTGGTTACCACTTGTAGTTAGTGTCTACCACCTGTTTATAGTGTTTACCACCTGTTGATAGTGTCTACCACCTGCAGTTAGTGGCAACCACCTGTAGTTAGAGTATACCACCTGTTGTTAGTGTCTAAATCCTGTTGTTAGTGCCTACAACCTGCAGTTAGTGTCTACAACCTGTTGTTAGTACCTACCACCTGCAGTTAGTGGCTACCACCTGTAGTTAGTGTCTACCACCTGTTGTTAGTGCCTGCCACCTGCAGTTAGTGTCTACCACCTGCAGTTAGTGGCAACCACCTGTAGTTAGAGTATACCACCTGTTGTTAGTGTCTAAAACCTGTTGTTAGTGCCTACAACCTGTAGTTAGTGTCTACAACCTGTTGTTAGGGCCTACCACATGTGTTAGTGTTTACCACCTGTTGTTAGTGTCTACCACCTACAGTTAGTGGCTACCACATGTTGTTAGTTTCTACCACCTGCAGTTAGGGGCTACCACCTGTAGTTAGTATCTACCACCTGTTGTTAGTGTCTAACACCTGCAGTTAGTGGTAACCACCTGTAGTTAGTGTCTACCCCCTGTAGTTAGTGTCTACCTCCCTGTTGTTAGTGTCTACTCCCTGTCGTTTGTGTCTACCACCTGTAGTTATTGCCTAATTCCTGTAGTTAGTGTCTACCACTTGTTGTTAGTGTTTACAACCTGTTGTTAGAGCCTACCACCTGCAGTTAGTGGCTACCACCTGTAGTTAGTGTCTACCACCTGTTGTTAGTGTCTACAACCTGCAGTTAGTGGCTACCACCTGTATTTAGTGTCTACCCCCTGTAGTTAGTGTCTACCCCCTGTTGTTATTGCTTGCCCTCTGTAATTAGTGTCTACCCCCTGTCGTTTGTGTGTACCACCTGCAGTTAGTGGTTACCACTTGTAGTTAGTGTTTACCACCTGATGTTAGTGTTTACCACCTGTTTTTTGTGTTTACCACCTGAAGTTAGTGGCTACCACCTGTAGTTAGTGTCTACCACCTGTAGTTAGTGTTTACCACCTGTTGTTAGTGTCTATCACCTGCAGTTAGTGGCTACCACCTGTAGTTTGTGTATACCACCTGTTTTTAGTGTCTACCACATGCAGTTAGTGGCTACCACCTGTAGTTAGTGTCGACCCCCTGTTGCTATTGCCTGCCCTCTGTAGTTAAAGTCTACCCCCTGTCGTTTGTGTCTACAACCTGCAGTTAGTGGTTACCACTTGTAGTTAGTGTCTACCACCTGTTGTTAGTGTTTACCACCTGTTGTTAGTGTCTACCACCTGCAGTTAGTGGCTACCTCCTGTAGTTAGTGTTTAACACCTGTTGTTAGTGTCTACCACCTGCAGTTAGTGGCTACCACCTGTAGTTAGTGTCTACCACCTGTTGTTAGTGTCTACTACCTGCAGTTAGTGGCTACCACCTGTAGTTAGTGTTTACCACCTGTTGTTAGTGTCTACCACCTGCAGTTAGTGGCTACCACCTGTAATTAGTGTCTACCACCTGTTGTTAGTGTCTACCACCTGCAGTTAGTGGCTACCACCTGTAGTTAGTGTTTACCACCTGTAGTTATTGCCTAATTCCTGTAGTTAGTGTCTTCCACTTGTTGTTAGTGTTTACAACCTGTTGTTAGAGCCTACTACCTGCAGTTAGTGGCTACCACCTGTTGTTAGTGTCTAAAACCTGTTGTTAGTGTTTACTAGCTGCAGTTAATCTCTACCACCTGTAGTTAGTGTTTACCACCTGTAGTTAGTGTTTACCACCTGTAGTTATTGCCTAATTCCTGTAGTTAGTGTTTACCACCTGTTGTTAGTGTCTACCACCTGCAGTTAGTGGCTACCACCTGTAGTTAGTGTCTACCACCTGTTGTTAGTGTTTACCACCTGTTGTTAGTGTCTACCACCTGCAGTTAGTGGCTGCCACCTGTAGTTAGTGTCTACCACCTGTTGTTAGTGTCTACCACCTGCAGTTAGTGGCTACCACCTGTAGTTAGTGTCTACCCCCTGTAGTTAGTGTGTCTTCCACATGCAGTTAGTGGCCACTTACTGTGTAGTTAGTGTTTGACTCTGTTGTTATTGCTCGCCCTCTTGTAGTTAGTAAAGTTCACCCCTGTCGTTTGTGTTCATTAACTCCACAGTTAGTGGTTACCACCTGTAGTTAGTGTATACCACCTGTTGTTATTAGTGTTTACTTCAATCGTTGTTAGTGTCTACTACCCGCAGTTAGTGTTTACTAATCTGTAGTTAAGTGTCTACCACCTTTAAGGCTATTGTCTACCCCGTGTAGTTAGTGTCTACCCCCTGCAGTTAGCGGCTACTACCTGTAGTTAGTGTCTACCACCTGTTGTTAGTGCCTGCCACCTGAAGTTGGTGGCTACCACCTTTTAGTTAGTGTTTACCACCTGTAGTTATTGCCTAATTCCTGTAGTTAGTGTCTACCACTTGTTGTTAGTGTTTACAACCTGTTGTTAGAGCCTACCACCTTCAGTTAGTGGCTACCACCTGTAGTTAGTGTTTACCACCTGTTGTTAGTGTCTACCACCTGCAGTTAGTGCCTACCACCTGTTGTTAGTGTCTACCACCTGCCGTTAGTGGCTACCACTTGTAGTTAGTATCTACAACCTGTTGTTAGTGCCTACCACCTGTTGTTAGTGTCTACCACCTGCAGTTAGTGACAACCACCTGTAGTTAGTGTTTACCATCTGTTGTTAGTGTCTACCACCTGCAGTTAGTGGCTACCACCTGTAGTTAGTGTCTACCCCCTGTTGTTATTGCTTGCCCTCTGTAATTAGTGTCTACCCCCTGTCGTTTGTGTGTACCACCTGCAGTTAGTGGTTACCACTTGTAGTTAGTGTTTACCACCAGATGTTAGTGTTTACCACCTGTTTTTTGTGTTTACCACCTGAAGTTAGTGGCTACCACCTGTAGTTAGTGTCTACCACCTGTAGTTAGTGTTTACCACCTGTTGTTAGTGTCTATCACCTGCAGTTAGTGGCTACCACCTGTAGTTTGTGAGCACACCTGTTTTTAGTGTTCACCACATGCAGTTAGTATTACCACCTGTAGTTAGTGTCGACCCCCCTGTTGCTATTGCCTGCCCTCTGTAGTTAGTAAAGCAAGTCTACCCCTGTCGTTTGTGTTCATTAACTGCAGTTAGTGGTTACCACTTCTGTAGTTGTGTCTACCACCGTTGTTAGTGTTTACCACCTGTTGTTAGTGTGTTCACCACCTGCAGTTAGCGTGGCTACCTCCTGTGGTTAGTGTTTACCACCTGTTGTTAGTGTCTACCACCTTGCAGTTAGTGGCTACTTCACCTGTAGTTAGTGTCTACCACCTGTTGTTAGTGTCTACCACCTGCAGTTAGTCGCTACCACCTGTAGTTAGTGTTTACCATCTGTTGTTAGTGTCTACCACCTGCAGTTAGTGGCTACCACCTGTAGTTAGTGTCTACCCCCTGTTGTTAGTGTCTACCACCTGCAGTTAGTGGCTACCACCTGTAGTTAGTGTTTACCACCTGTAGTTATTGCCTAATTCCTGTAGTTAGTGTCTACCACTTGTTGTTAGTGTTTACAACCTGTTGTTAGGGCCTACTACCTGCAGTTAGTGGCTACCACCTGTTGTTAGTGTTTAAAACCTGTTGTTAGTGTTTACTAGCTGCAGTTAGTCTCTACCACCTGTAGTTAGTGTTTACCACCTGTAGTTATTGCCTATTTCCTGTAGTTAGTGTTTACCACCTGTTGTTAGTGTCTACCACCTGCAGTTAGTGGCTACTACCTGTTGTTAGTGTCTAAAACCTGTTGTTAGTGTTTACACGCTGCAGTTAGTCTCTACCACCTGTAGTTAGTGTTTACCACCTGTAGTTATTGCCTATTTCCTGTAGTTAGTGCTTACCACCTGTTGTTAGTGTCTACCACCTGCAGTTAGTGGCTACCACCTGTAGTTAGTGTCTACCACCTGTTGTTAGTGTCTTCCACATGCAGTTAGTGGCTACCACCTGTAGTTAGTGTCGACCCCCTGTTGTTATTGTCTGGCCTCTGTAGTTAAAGTCTACCCCCTGTCGTTTGTGTCTACAACCTACAGTTAGTGGTTACCACTTGTAGTTTGTGTCTACCACCTGTTGTTAGTGTTTACCACATGTTGTTAGTGTCTACTACCTGCAGTTAGTGCTTACCACCTGTAGTTAGTGTCTACCACCTTTAGTTATTGTCTACCCCGTGTAGTTAGTGTCTACCCCCTGCAGTTAGCGGCTACTACCTGTAGTTAGTGTCTACCACCTGTTGTTAGTGCCTGCCACCTGAAGTTGGTGGCTACCACCTTTTAGTTAGTGTTTACCACCTGTAGTTATTGCCTAATTCCTGTAGTTAGTGTCTACCACTTGTTGTTAGTGTTTACAACCTGTTGTTAGAGCCTACCACCTTCAGTTAGTGGCTACCACCTGTAGTTAGTGTTTACCACCTGTTGTTAGTGTCTACCACCTGCAGTTAGTGCCTACCACCTGTTGTTAGTGTCTACCACCTGCCGTTAGTGGCTACCACTTGTAGTTAGTATCTACAACCTGTTGTTAGTGCCTACCACCTGTTGTTAGTGTCTACCACCTGCAGTTAGTGACAACCACCTGTAGTTAGTGTTTACCATCTGTTGTTAGTGTCTACCACCTGCAGTTAGTGGCTACCACCTGTAGTTAGTGTCTACCCCCTGTCGTTTGTGTCTACCACCTGCAGTTAGTGGTTACCACTTGTAGTTTGTGTCTACCACCTGTTTACAGTGTTTACCACCTGTTGTTAGTGTCTAAAACCTGCAGTTAGTGGTAACCACCTGTAGTTAGAATTATACCACCTGTTGTTAGTGTCTACTACCTGGAGTTAGTGGCTAACACCTGTAGTTAGTGACTACCACGTTTAGTTAGTGGCTACCACCTGTTGTTAGTTTCTACAACCTGTTGTTATTGTGTACCACCTGTTGTTAGTGCCTACCACTTGCATTTAGTAGCTACCACCTGTAGTTTGTGTCTACAACCTGTTGTTAATTCCTACCACCTGTTGTTATTGTCTACAACCTGTTGTTAGTGCCTACCACATGCAGTTAGTGGCTACCACCTGTAGTTAGTGTCTACCACCTGTTGTTAGTGTCTACCACCTGCAGTTAGTGGCTACCACATGTAGTTAGTGTCGACCCCCTGTTGTTATCGCCTGCCCTCTGTAGTTAATGTCTTCCCCTTGTCGTTATTGCCTACCACCTTCAGTTATTGTCTAACCCGTGCAGTTAGTGGCTACCACCTATAGTTAGTGTTTACCACCTGTTGTTTGTGCCAGCTACCTGTAGTTAGTGTCTACCACCTGTTGTTAGTGTCTACCACCTGCAGTTAGTGTCTACCCCCTGTTGTTAGTGCCTACCACCTGCAGTTAGTGGCTACCTCCTTTAGTTATTGTGTACCACCTGTAGTTAGTGTCTACCACCTGTAGTTATTTGCCCTTCTTGTAGTTAGTGTCTACAACTTGTTGTTAGTGTTTACAACCTGTTGTTAGAGCCTACCACCAGCAGTTAGTGGCTACTACCTGTAGTTAGTGTCTACCACCTGTTGTTAGTGTCTAAAACCTGCAGTTAGTGGCTACCACCTGTATTTAGTGTCTACCCCCTGTAGTTAGTGTCTACCCCCTGTTGTTATTGCTTGCCCTCTGTAATTAGTGTCTACCCCCTGTCGTTTGTGTGTACCATCTGCAGTTAGTGGTTACCACTTGTAGTTAGTGTTTACCACCTGATGTTAGTGTTTACCACCTGTTTTTTGTGTTTACTACCTGAAGTTAGTGGCTACCACCTGTAGTTAGTGTCTACCACCTGTAGTTAGTGTTTACCACCTGTTGTTAGTGTCTATCACCTGCAGTTAGTGGCTACCACCTGTAGTTTGTGTATACCACCTGTTTTTAGTGTCTACCACATGCAGTTAGTGGCTACCACCTGTAGTTAGTGTCGACCCCCTGTTGCTATTGCCTGCCCTCTGTAGTTAAAGTCTACCCCCTGTCGTTTGTGTCTACAACCTGCAGTTAGTGGTTACCACTTGTAGTTAGTGTCTACCACCTGTTGTTAGTGTTTACCACCTGTTGTTAGTGTCTACCACCTGCAGTTAGTGGCTACCTCCTGTAGTTAGTGTTTACCACCTGTTGTTAGTGTCTACCACCTGCAGTTAGTGGCTACCACCTGTAGTTAGTGTCTACCACCTGTTGTTAGTGTCTACCACCTGCAGTTAGTCGCTACCACCTGTAGTTAGTGTTTACCATCTGTTGTTAGTGTCTACCACCTGCAGTTAGTGGCTACCACCTGTAATTAGTGTCTACCCCCTGTTGTTAGTGTCTACCACCTGCAGTTAGTGGCTACCACCTGTAGTTAGTGTTTACCACCTGTAGTTATTGCCTAATTCCTGTAGTTAGTGTCTACCACTTGTTGTTAGTGTTTACAACCTGTTGTTAGGGCCTACTACCTGCAGTTAGTGGCTACCACCTGTTGTTAGTGTTTAAAACCTGTTGTTAGTGTTTACTAGCTGCAGTTAGTCTCTACCACCTGTAGTTAGTGTTTACCACGTGTAGTTATTGCCTAATTCCTGTAGTTAGTGTTTACCACCTGTTGTTAGTGTCTACCACCTGCAGTTAGTGGCTACCACCTGTTGTTAGTGTCTAAAACCTGTTGTTAGTGTTTACTCGCTGCAGTTAGTCTCTACCACCTGTAGTTAGTGTTTACCACCTGTAGTTATTGCCTATTTCCTGTAGTTAGTGCTTACCACCTGTTGTTAGTGTCTACCACCTGCAGTTAGTGGCTACCACCTGTAGTTAGTGTCTACCACCTGTTGTTAGTGTCTTCCACATGCAGTTAGTGGCTACCACCTGTAGTTAGTGTCGACCCCCTGTTGTTATTGTCTGGCCTCTGTAGTTAAAGTCTACCCCCTGTCGTTTGTGTCTACAACCTACAGTTAGTGGTTACCACTTGTAGTTTGTGTCTACCACCTGTTGTTAGTGTTTACCACATGTTGTTAGTGTCTACTACCTGCAGTTAGTGCTTACCACCTGTAGTTAGTGTCTACCACCTTTAGTTATTGTCTACCCCGTGTAGTTAGTGTCTACCCCCTGCAGTTAGTGGCTACTACCTGTAGTTAGTGTCTACCACCTATTGTTAGTGCCTGCCACCTGCAGTTGGTGGCTACCACCTTTTAGTTAGTGTTTACCACCTGTAGTTATTGCCTAATTCCTGTAGTTAGTGTCTACCACTTGTTGTTAGTGTTTACAACCTGTTGTTAGATCCTACCACCTTCAGTTAGTGGCTACCACCTGTAGTTAGTGTTTACCACCTGTTGTTAGTGTCTACCACCTGCAGTTAGTGGCTACCACCTGTAGTTAGTGTCTACCACCTGCCGTTCGTGGCTACCACTTGTAGTTAGTATCTACAACCTGTTGTTAGTGCCTACCACCTGTTGTTAGTGTCTACCACCTGCAGTTACTGACTACCACCTGTAGTTAGTGTTTACCATCTGTTGTTAGTGTCTACCACCTGCAGTTAGTGGCTACCACCTGTAGTTAGTGTCTACCCCCTGTCGTTTGTGTCTACCACCTGCAGTTAGTGGTTACCACTTGTGGTTTGTGTCTACCACCTGTTTACAGTGTTTACCACCTGTTGTTAGTGTCTAAAACCTGCAGTTAGTGGTAACCACCTGTAGTTAGAGTATACCACCTGTTGTTAGTGTCTACCACCTGAAGTTAGTGTTTACCACCTGTTGTTAGTGTCTGCTACCTGGAGTTAGTGGCTAACACCTGTAGTTAGAGTATACCACCTGTAGTTAGAGTATACCACCTGTTGTTAGTGTCTACCACCTGTTGTTAATGTCTACCACCTCCAGTTAGTGACTACCACCTTTAGTTAGTGTCTACCACCTGCTGTTAGTGTCTAAAACCTGTTGTTAGTGTTTACCACCTGCAGTTAGTATCTACCACCTGCAGTTAGTGTCTATCACCTGTTGTTAGTGTCTAAAACCTGTTGTTAGTGCCTACCACCTGCAGTTAGTGTCTAAAACCTGTTGTTAGTGCTTACCACCTGCAGTTAGTGTCTACCACCTGTAGTTAGTGTCTACCACCTATAGTTAGTGTCTACCACCTGTTGTTATTGTTTACCACCTGCAGTTAGTGTCTACCACCTGCAGTTAGTGTCTACCACCTGTTGTTTGTGTCTAAAACCTGTTGTTAGTGCCTACCACCTGCACTTAGTGTCTAAAACCTGTTGTTAGTGCCTACCACCTGCAGTTAGTGACTACCACCTGTAGTTAGTGTCAACCACCTGTTGTTAGTGTTTACCACCTGCACTTAGTGTCTACCACCTGCAGTTAGTGTCTACCACCTGTTGTTAGTGTCTACCACCTGTAGTTAGTGTCTACCACCTGTTGTTAGTGTCTAAAACCTTTTGTTAGTGCCTACCACCTGCAGTTAGTGTCTAAAACCTGTTGTTAGTGCCTACCACCTGCAGTTAGTGTCTACCACCTGTAGTTAGTGTCTACCACCTGTTGTTAGTGTTTACCACCTGCAGTTAGTGTCTACCACCTGCAGTTAGTGTTTACCACCTGTTGTTAGTGTCTACCACCTGTAGTTAGTGTCTACCCCCTGGTGTTAGTGTCTACAACCTTTTGATAGAGCCTACCACCTGCAGTTAGTGGCTACCACCTGTTGTTAGTGTCTACCACCTGCAGTTAGTGGCTACCACCTGTAGTTAGTGTCTACAACCTGTTGTTAATTCCTACCACCTGTTGTTATTGTCTATAACCTGCTGTTAGTGCCTACCACCTGCAGTTAGTGGCTACCACCTGTAGTTAGTGTCTACCACCTGTTGTTAGTGTCTACCACCTGCAGTTAGTGGCTACCACATGTAGTTAGTGTCGACCCCCTGTTGTTATTGCCTGCCCTCTGTAGTTAAAGTCTTCCCCCTGTCGTTATTGCCTACCCCCTGTAGTTAGTGTCTACCCTCTGTAGTTATTGCCTAACTCCTGTAGTTAGTGACTACCACATTTAGTTATTGTCTACCCCGTGTAGTAAGTGTCTACCCCCTGCAGTTAGTGGCTACCACCTATAGTTAGTGTTTACCACCTGTTGTTAGTGCGTGCCACCTGCAGTTAGTGTCTACCACCTGCAGTTAGTTGCTACCACCTGTAGTTATTGTCTACCACCTGTTGTTAGTGTCTACCACCTGCAGTTAGTGGCTACCACCTGTAGTTAGTGTTTACCACCTGTTGTTAGTGTCTACCACCTGCAGTTAGTGGCTACCACCTGTAGTTAGTGTTTACCACCTGTTGTTAGTGTCTACCACCTGCAGTTAGTGGCTACCACCTGTAGTTAGTGTCTACTACCTGCTTTTAGTGTCTACCACATGCAGTTAGTGGCTACCACCTGTAGTTAGTGTCGACCCCCTGTTGCTATTGCCTGCCCTCAGTAGTTAAAGTCTACCCCCTGTCGTTTGTGTCTACAACCTGCAGTTAGTGGTTACCACTTGTAGTTAGTGTCTACCACCTGTTGTTAGTGTTTACCACCTGTTGTTAGTGTCTACCACCTGCAGTTAGTGGCTACCTCCTGTAGTTAGTGTTTAACACCTGTTGTTAGTGTCTACCACCTGCAGTTAGTGGCTACCACCTGTAGTTAGTGTCTACCACCTGTTGTTAGTGTCTACTACCTGCAGTTAGTGGCTACCACCTGTAGTTAGTGTTTACCACCTGTTGTTAGTGTCTACCACCTGCAGTTAGTGGCTACCACCTGTAATTAGTGTCTACCACCTGTTGTTAGTGTCTACCACCTGCAGTTAGTGGCTACCACCTGTAGTTAGTGTTTACCACCTGTAGTTATTGCCTAATTCCTGTAGTTAGTGTCTTCCACTTGTTGTTAGTGTTTACAACCTGTTGTTAGAGCCTACTACCTGCAGTTAGTGGCTACCACCTGTTGTTAGTGTCTAAAACCTGTTGTTAGTGTTTACTAGCTGCAGTTAATCTCTACCACCTGTAGTTAGTGTTTACCACCTGTAGTTAGTGTTTACCACCTGTAGTTATTGCCTAATTCCTGTAGTTAGTGTTTACCACCTGTTGTTAGTGTCTACCACCTGCAGTTAGTGGCTACCACCTGTAGTTAGTGTCTACCACCTGTTGTTAGTGTCTTCCACATGCAGTTAGTGGCTACCACCTGTAGTTAGTGTCGACCCCCTGTTGTTATTGCCTGCCCTCTGTAGTTAAAGTCTACCCCCTGTCGTTTGTGTCTACAACCTGCAGTTAGTGGTTACCACTTGTAGTTAGTGTCTACCACCTATTGTTAGTGTTTACCACCTGTTGTTAGTGTCTACCACCTGTTGTTAGTGTCTACCACCTGCAGTTAGTGTTTACCACCTGTAGTTAGTGTCTACCACCTTTATTTATTGTCTACCCCGTGTAGATAGTGTCTACCCCCCGCAGTTAGTGGCTACCACCTGTAGTTAGTGTCTACCACCTGTTGTTAGTGCCTGCCACCTGCAGTTGGTGGCTACCAACCTTTTAGTTAGTGTTTACCACCTGTAGTTATTGCCTAATTCCTGTAGTTAGTGTCTACCACTTGTTGTTAGTGTTTACAACCTGTTGTTAGAGCCTACCACCTGCAGTTAGTGGCTACCACCTGTAGTTACTGTCTACCACCTGTTGTTCATGTCTACCACCTGCAGTTAGTGGCTACCACCTGTAGTTAGTGTTTACCACCTGTAGTTAGTGTTTACCACCTGTAGTTATTGCCTAATTCCTTTAGTTAGTGTCTTCCACTTGTTGTTAGTGTCTACCAACTGCAGTTATTTGCTACCACCTGTAGTTAGTGTCTACCATCTGCAGTTAGTGGCTACCACCTGCAGTTAATGGCTACCACCTGTAGTTAGTGTCTACCACCTGTTGTTAGTGTCTACCACCTGTTGTTAGTGTCTACCACCTGCAGGTAGTGTCTACCCCCTGTTGTTATTGTCTACCACCTGTCATTTGTGTCTACCACCTGTAGTTATTGCCTACTTCCTGTAGTTAGTGTCTACCACTTGTTGTTAGTGTTTACAACCTGTTGTTAGAGACTACCACCTGCAGTTAGTGGCTACCACCTGTAGCTAGTGTCGACCCCCTGTTGATTACTGTCTACCACCTGCAGTTAGTGGCTACCAATTGTAGTTAGTGTCTACTACCTGTTGTTGGTGCCCGCCACCTGTAGTTAGTGTCTACCACCTGTTGTTAGTGTCTTCAAACTGCAGTTAGTGGCTACCACCTGTAGTTAGTGTCTACCCCCTGTAGTTAGTGTCTACCCCCTGTTGTTATTGCCTGCCCTCTGTAATTATTGTCTACCTCCTGTCGTTTGTGTCTACCACCTGCAATTAGTGGTTACCACTTGTAATTAGTGTCTACCACCTGTTGTTTGTGTTTACCACCTGTTTTTAGTGTCTACCACCTGAAGCTAGTGGCTACCACCTGTAGTTAGTGTCTACCACCTGTTGTCAGTGTCTACCACCTGCAGTTAGTGGCTACCACCTGTAGTTAGTGTTTGCCACCTGTTGTTATTGTCTACCACCTGCAGTTAGTGGCTACCACCTGTAGTTAGTGTCTACCACCTGTTGTTAGTGTCTACCACATGCAGTTAGTGGCTACCACCTGTAGTTAGTGTCGACCCCCTGTTGTTATTGCCTGGCCTCTGTAGTTAAAGTCTACCCCCTGTCGTTTGTGTCTACTACCTGCAATTAGTGGTTACCACTTGTAGTTAATGTCTACCACCTGTTGTTAGTGTTTACCACCTGTTGTTAGTATCTAGCCACCTGCAGTTAGTGGCTACCACCTGTAGTTAGTGTTTACCACCTGTTGTTAGTGTCTACCACCTGCAGTTAGTGGCTACCACCTGTAGTTAGTGTCTACCACCTGTTGTTAGTGTCTTCCACATGCAGTTAGTGGCTACCACCTGTAGTTAGTGTCGATCCCCTGTTGTTATTGCCTGCCCTCTGTAGTTAAAGTCTGTCGTGTCTACAACCTTGCAGTTGGTGGTTACCACTTGTGGTTAGGTATACCACCTGTTGTTGGTGTTTACCACCTGTTGTTAGTGTCTACCACCTGGTTGTGTCTACCTGCAGTTAGTGTTTACCACCTGTAGTTAGTGTCTACCACCTTTAGTTATTGTCTACCCCGTGTAGATAGTGTCTACCCCCTGCAGTTAGTGGCTACTACCTGTAGTTAGTGTCTACCACCTGTTGTTATCGCCTGCCACCTGCAGTTGGTGGCTACCACCTTTTAGTTAGTGTTTACCACCTGTAGTTATTGCCTAATTCCTGTAGTTAGTGTCTACCACTTGTTGTTAGTGTTTACAACCTGTTGTTAGAGCCTACCACCGGCAGTTAGTGGCTACCACCTGTAGTTACTGTCTACCACCTGTTGTTCGTGTCTACCACCTGCAGTTAGTGGCTACCACCTGTAGTTAGTGTTTACCACCTGTAGTTAGTGTTTACCACCTGTAGTTATTGCCTAATTCCTTTAGTTAGTGTCTACCACTTGTTGTTAGTGTTTACCAACTGCAGTTATTTGCTACCACCTGTAGTTAGTGTCTACCATCTGCAGTTAGTGGCTACCACCTGCAGTTAGTGGCTACCCCTGTAGTTAGTGTCTACCACCTGTTGTTAGTGTCTACCACCTGCCGTTAGTGGCTACCACTTGTAGTTAGTATCTACAACCTGTTGTTAGTGCCTACCACCTGTTGTTAGTGTCTACCACCTGCAGTTAGTGACTACCACCTGTAGTTAGTGTTTACCATCTGTAGTTAGTGTTTACCACCTGTAGTTATTGCATAATTCCTTTAGTTAGTGTCTACCACTTGTTGTTAGTGGCTACCACCTGTAGTTAGTGGCTACCACCTGTAGTTAGTGTTTACCACCTGTTGTTAGTGTCTACCACCTGCAGTTAGTGGCTACCACCTGTAGTTAGTGTCTACTACCTGTTGTTAGTGTCTACCACCTGCCGTTAGTGGCTACCACTTGTAGTTAGTATCTATAACCTGTTGTTAGTGCCTACCACCTGTTGTTAGTGTCTACCACCTGCAGTTAGTGACTACCACCTGTAGTTAGTGTTTACCATCTGTTGTTAGTGTCTACCACCTGCAATTAGTGGCTACCACCTTTAGTTAGTGTCTACCCCCTGTCGTTTGTGTCTACCACCTGCAGTTAGTGGTTACCACTTGTAGTTTGTGTCTACCACCTGTTTACAGTGTTTACCACCTGTTGTTAGTGTCTAAAACCTGCAGTTAGTGGTAACCACCTGTAGTTAGAGTATACCACCTGTTGTTAGTGTCTACCACCTGAAGTTAGTGTTTACCACCTGTTGTTAGTGTCTGCTACCTGGAGTTAGTGGCTAACACCTGTAGTTAGAGTATACCACCTGTAGTTAGAGTATACCACCTGTTGTTAGTGTCTACCACCTGTTGTTAATGTCTACCACCTCCAGTTAGTGACTACCACCTTTAGTTAGTGTCTACCACCTGCTGTTAGTGTCTAAAACCTGTTGTTAGTGTTTACCACCTGCAGTTAGTATCTACCACCTGCAGTTAGTGTCTATCACCTGTTGTTAGTGTCTAAAACCTGTTGTTAGTGCCTACCACCTGCAGTTAGTGTCTAAAACCTGTTGTTAGTGCTTACCACCTGCAGTTAGTGTCTACCACCTGTAGTTAGTGTCTACCACCTATAGTTAGTGTCTACCACCTGTTGTTATTGTTTACCACCTGCAGTTAGTGTCTACCACCTGCAGTTAGTGTCTACCACCTGTTGTTTGTGTCTAAAACCTGTTGTTAGTGCCTACCACCTGCACTTAGTGTCTAAAACCTGTTGTTAGTGCCTACCACCTGCAGTTAGTGACTACCACCTGTAGTTAGTGTCAACCACCTGTTGTTAGTGTTTACCACCTGCACTTAGTGTCTACCACCTGCAGTTAGTGTCTACCACCTGTTGTTAGTGTCTACCACCTGTAGTTAGTGTCTACCACCTGTTGTTAGTGTCTAAAACCTTTTGTTAGTGCCTACCACCTGCAGTTAGTGTCTAAAACCTGTTGTTAGTGCCTACCACCTGCAGTTAGTGTCTACCACCTGTAGTTAGTGTCTACCACCTGTTGTTAGTGTTTACCACCTGCAGTGAGTGTCTGCACCACCTGTTGTTGAGTGTCTAAAACCTTTTATTTAGTGCCTACCACCCCTGCAGTTGAGTGTCCAAAACCTGTTATTTAGTGCCTACACCACCTGCCCCAGTTAGTGTCTACCACCTGTGGTTAGTGTCTACCTGTTGTTAGTGTTTACCACCTGTAGTTGAGTGTCTGCCACCCTGTTGTTAGTGTCTAAACAACATTGGTTATTTTGCACTGCAGTTGGTGTCCAAAACCTGTTGTTGATGCCTACCACCTGCAGTTAGTGTCTACCACCTGTAGTTAGTGTCTACCACCTGTTGTTAGTGTTTACCACCTGCAGTTAGTGTCTACCACCTGCAGTTAGTGTTTACCACCTGTTGTTAGTGTCTACCACCTGTAGTTAGTGTCTACCCCCTGGTGTTAGTGTCTACAACCTTTTGATAGAGCCTACCACCTGCAGTTAGTGGCTACCACCTGTTGTTAGTGTCTACCACCTGCAGTTAGTGGCTACCACCTGTAGTTAGTGTCTACAACCTGTTGTTAATTCCTACCACCTGTTGTTATTGTCTATAACCTGCTGTTAGTGCCTACCACCTGCAGTTAGTGGCTACCACCTGTAGTTAGTGTCTACCACCTGTTGTTAGTGTCTACCACCTGCAGTT
>NW_024754667.1:0-9708 GCF_018991925.1 Homarus americanus
GGGATGTTTTCCATGAGTCTAAAATACCGGAGTCCATAAATGCAGTTCTAATTAAGCTAGAAACTTCATTGCTTTACTATAATCATCCAGAATAGTTTATCTAGAAGTTTGGCTAAATGAATATATTTGAAAATTAAGAATCTACTGTATATGATATGGGTGTGAATAAATCTGTGTGATACAGCAAAGACTGGTATTTTCCACTCGCATGGAGCTGTGGGGGATTAGTGGGTCTCATGTACCTGACCTGATGCAATGTCAGGTGGAGGTAGGGTGGGGGATTAGTGGTCTCATATTACTGACCTTCTGATGGAATGTCAGGTTACCCTTTCTTTGGTGGGGGATTAGTGGGTCTGATGACCTGAAGATGTCTTGAATAAACACAAAACCTAAAGTATTTTTAGGGAGATTGTGGTAAGTATTAGTATAAATGAGCAAAGTTGTATCCCAAGCACAATGTAGGACTTGAAGAAGTTGATGTAGAGTTTGTTCAAGAGTCAGGTGGTGAGGTGACATGCCAAGACACTTATAAGGGCACTACTAAACCATTGTCTTATAACATTTTACATTATAAATTCTATTTTAAAATTAATTGACACATGATGGCTCGACTGGGCTACATTTGCACTTAGAAAATGATCAATGAATAAACCAGGGCATATGGAGATGCATTATACACGAGTGATGTCACGAAGCTTCGTATCTGCAACCACATAAAATATCACAACCTGTATTCAAAAGTATTAAGTTAATTGCTAAAACTATTATGTATGGTGCAGGGAAGTTTATACTCTAATTAATCGCTATCTTACAAGAATTCCAGCAATGCAAGTTATATTCTCCTAAGTCAAGTCAGTGGCATTTTATAAGAGAAAAATTTAATCACCCTACCTTTTATAATCCTTGAGTAAATGTTAATCTTCCCTCCTGGCTGTCGACACCCCGCCTCCCTCATTCCTCCCAGCCAGCAGTGGGGGAGCAGAGGGTAATGATTTATGGGATGAATTTTGCTTTAGGCTTAAAGTTTTCTCTTATAAAATGTCACAGACTTGAGTTAAGAGAATATAACTTGCATTGCTAGAGTCCTTGCAAGATAGCCATTGATATAAGTATAAACTTCTCATAATTTGCATATGAGGTCTTGTTTTCAGTAACAGTTTTTTCATTCTCATTACAGAATTATTGCATGAGGCTATTGAAAATCATTTCAAGAATCATCGCGGCATGTCATTCGGTGCAACATACTTAGCTGCATTGAATCCAGACTTCTTACTCCTTATTGTCAATGAATGCCTCCTCTATGCTCCTAATCAGGTAATGGTGTTTCTATGTTTTAAATTCAATAAACTATTCTCTTGGTATCCCTGGGTGAGGTCATTTTCCTGGAGGAATTAAGAATAACAATGTTGAGGAGCCAGTTTTAATATAATTATACCTGGTAACTTTTGGGAAAAGATGGAATATGTTCCAGGCCCCAAATATCCATTTTTCAGCCCACTAAATGAAAATGAAAATTATGATGATGATGATGATGATGATGATAATATTAATAATAATCAGTGTTTCAAGCTAGAGCCCTCCCAAGGGCCACATTTTAGATCAGCAGTTTGTCTGAGGGCCTATAGCATAAGTTTTGTGTACTGTAGCTGAGAATATACCATCAGTAAGCTCACTTAGGTATGCTATCTTCCTGTTGTGTTATGTAGGCTTACCTATTATACTGTATGCATACAACATTATTTACTTTATTTTGCAAATTAAAAATTAAAGCAAATATTCATGTGAGTGTGTGTGTGTGGAAGCAAAACTTGACATAGTCTACTGACAGGCATATGGAGACAGATGAATGATCTCAGGGAAGAAAATCTAACCTAGGACCCAGGAAATTAAAAATTCTTCAAAACCAGTTTTGTCCCACATCTGAGGGTTTAAATCTGTACTGTACAGTATTTGGGAAATTTAAGTACAAGTATACCCCGAAAAGCGATGTCCCATTTACTGCCTATTAGCATAACTTATGATTACATGTAAGTGAAAAGCCCTGCCAATTTTGTCGATAGCCCGGAGATCCGATGATAGGGGAAGGAGTGGCTGAGCTGTTTTGGATTTGGTGGGCTGTGGCGTGGTGCGAAGTCTTGCTACGGGATTGCTCTGCAAGCTGCCTCTGACTCAGTTCTGCCTCTCTGCACTTGTTTTCACTTATAATGTGTCTCTGACTGCATGTTTTTTCATTATTTCTGACTTTGTGTATTACACAATCATACCTAAACACCCCAGTGATATTTCCTTTTGTGCTGCCCCTAAGAGGGGCAGCATAATAAGAGTGATGATGTACCAGTAAAGATTGGTAGCAGTCTCAATTTATGGTTTAGATTCCCTATTTAATGCTTATTATGCTTGCCTTGTATGTCTCTGCTTAATTTTCATGCTGGACAGTATGCACGACAGAGGTATATCAAAGGTAGATGGATGTTTTTAGGGGTGGCTGGTCCGTAACCCTCTGAATTTGTTATATTCTTATGGGATTAATTGCTTTGATAACTGTTGATTCACTAATAAATGACTTTCACAGCCCTTATATGTGTCGGTTATTGGGGCATGCCTGTGTAGAAGAAAATTTGATAATTTCTTTCATACTTGTATGACTCTAATGTTAAATAATTAAGAAAAAAATAATTTTAGTTAGTGTCAGAGAATTGTTTTTTCCAGATGCTTGAGTTACTCTTATAAAATGGATCTCAAACTGAAAAAAAGTTGTCATAGTAATTAAGTAAAATCTCGATAAATCAAACTTCAATATACAGTATTGGAATTTGCTGTTTTTGGACTCTGAGGTGCTCTGGTCACCAGAAATACAAAAAAAAATGTTTAAAGAAATGGGGAGATTAATAAAAAAATCTTATGAAAAAACCTACACTTACTGAATACTGTACAGTGGTCTAATCAAATTTGCTATTGGCCATCTGAGAACTAAGACACTTAGGGCTGATCAGGTGTTGCCGCATTTGTCAGATTTATTTATTAATTTAGTATTATATTCTCATATGATTGGCCACTTACAGGTATGTTTTATGGTTAATCATGGTTAATATAACATCTTCAGTAAAACAGTAGAGAAAAAAGAAAAAGTCGTTTTTTTTTTTTCTGAAAATCAGTTTTTGTGATATAGGCCAGAATGCAACACCTAGCTTATACCTAGGTATGTTAATGCCTAGCAATAACTCGCCAGGCCAACATACAGCAATTAAAACATCTAATAATTACTTAATAAGTAATATTAGGAGGACATGTCGCTACCTGGCATTTAATTGCAATTCTCAAAACCCCCTCCCGCACCCCCCATCATACGCATTGCCACCGTCATCTCTTGCCTTAGAGCGAGCAGTAAACAAAAGTCAACTCTCGAGGGGTGGAGATGGGTGGGTTATCGGCGTTGCATTCTGGACTACAGTGAACCCTCACTTTACACGGTTAATTCAACCCATGGCGGCCCGCGTAAAGTGAGAAACGCGTAAAGTGAACAACATAACATATGGGATTAATTGAAATAGAGACCGGGCTGACCCCCAAACTCCACTTTTTCAGACACAATACCTACGTTGTAGTAAAATTAACTTCTTAATTTTATGATGGTATGCACACACAATTAATAATTAAGAGAAATATCAATAATATTAGGTTTTTTAACACTTACATTAGTAGAAAAGATGGCTGGGCACACGGGGATGGGGGGTTGGTTCCGAGGCAGAGGGCAGATTATTGGCCCTCACCTGTATCACTTGTATCATTTGTATCACTATCCACCACAGAGGCTTGCAGGGCCTCTTTGTCAAACCCCTCAAAGTCCATATAAGTCCATACCCTCACTATCATTATCACTATCACTGACTTGGGCCGGCTGTGGTGGGTGGCGGGTGAAGAACTCGGTAATATTTTGATGACTGGGCGACCTTGTGCGCACCCTGCTCACGCCGCTCTCTGTGTAAAAGGGTACACACACCGCGGAAAGTGAGCATTCCGGTTTCGGCAGGGTACCGCGTAAACGTGGAAACACGTAAAGTGGGACCGCGTAAAGCGAGGGTTGACTGTATATCACAAAAACTGGTTTTTAGAAAAAAAACCGGCTTTTTGTTCAATCCAGAATGCGACGCCTAGTTTGAATACCCGAGCAGGAAGTAGAGAGGGAGGTGATGTTGCATACAAGGCTCCGCTAGCTTAGGTCCAGATTATGATTATATACCATTTGGAATATTTTCAATATTAGGAACATTTACTGGAAGGTAAAATGTTAATTTACACATCTCAATGAGGATACTCACTTTATTCTGATGAGGAAGAAGGTCCTGGTTGTGGAGATTGACTAGGTGGGGGAGGGGACCCCAGCACCACCACATGTGAAGCATCTTTCAGAGATTAATGAAGAAGCTGTTTTGAAAGGTTTTGAAGATTTCCAAAGGCCCACTTCTTTGATATGACTGAGGCTCATATGCCGCAGAAAGGCCACAGACCCTGCATACTTCCTGGTGTCATGTGCCAAAAATTTCTTGCCAGGGTCTGCTTGATTCACTAATTGAGATAAAGATTTTGTCATTTGACTAGAAGCCAATTTCTTACCATCCCTGGATGAGAAAACATAGGGGGCTTCGATTAGGGAATCTGGTTAACCATTCCTGAAGATTTTTAACTGGGCACAATATATGAGGAACCCTTGTCTCATCCATTAGGCATTTTATCCTAATAGGTTGAACTTGAAAATCTTCCCTTTCATTTTTTCTTAGGATATCCGTAGGAAAAAGGGTGACATCCTCCTCAGAAAATACCAATAATGATGGATTATTGGAAAATGAAATAGGTTCACTGATTCTCATAACTGTTGCTATTGCTAGAAGGAAGACTGTCTTCTGGAGTAATCTATCCCTGTTCAGATTTATATTGTAATTAGGCCCCAAGGTGGGATTCTCTTACGCCGAGGGGTTCTCTGAAAGAAAAAGGACGATCTTAGCATTTAATAAATCCTTGGGTTCAAAGTAATATTAAAACCCCAAGCCAGAGGGTCAACCAATGCTGATTTATAAGATGCAATTGTCAATCCTTGAAGGCCTTTAACTCTGAACAGAAATTCTAAAAATTCTAGCACGACTGTCTGGAGTCGTTAACTAGATAAATTGCTGAAAAAGTTTCCAAGCTTTCTCATGTTGCATAGAAGTTTGGGGGTCTATGACCTGCTAATACTTGGTTAGCTATATTGAAATTACCCAACAAGCTATTTAAACTCTTTTTGAGAAACTCCAAGCTTGAAGTGCCAAGGATATCTCGAACTGAGAATGTAGTACCTGGTCTAGACATCCTTGTTGTAATTGTAGCGGATGCGGGCACCAGTCCAACACATCCAGGCACCAAGGTTGTAGGATCCAATATGGTGCAATTAAAAGGACCTTGCCTTGGAAGGATCTGAGTTTCTGAACCACTTTGGGCAATATTTTCACAGGTGGGAACAGATAGATTGAATTCCAAAGGTTCCAATCTAAGTATAGAGCATTTCCTAAAAGATAAGATCTCTCCAGAGATGCATAAAGTGGCATCTGGTGATTTTTTAGGGAGGCAAAGATATCTATCTTTGGAGTTCCAAACCTCGTCACTAGACTCTTGATCTCTGATACCTTTAGGGACTATTCTGTTTCCGTCAATACTGGCCGGAGACGGTACAGCGCATCTGCCCAATTGTTTTGTACTCCCGGTATATAAGTTGCTTTGAGGTAAAGTGTTTGTGTTACACAAACTTTGAAATTTTTTTCTGACAGTTGTAGAAGGGGCCAAGACCGGGTTGAGCCTTGATGATTGAGACAAAACACTGCTGTTTTGTTGTCCATGGCAAACAGGATCGTCTTATTCTTTAAATATGGGTTTGCCGACAAAAAGAATAGGACCACTGCTAATTCTTTTACTGTTATGTGTTTGTCCCAAAGGAAGTTGCTCCACTTCCCTTGACTGAATTCCCCTATTGAGGAATGGTATCCCCATCCTATTTCGGACTCATCCGAACAAATGACCAAACCTATTTGAGGCGGAACCTAGGGAGAGGAACCGATTAGATTTTCCAATTTTATCCACCATAGCAGATGATTCTTGATCTGAATAAGGAGAGAAGAAGCAATATTTCTGCTTCTTTGAAGCAACTTCGAGCCCAGATGAGATAGTTGCTTTTTCCTTAACTTTCCCAATGGAACCACTGTTGTGGCAAAATTCAACAGACCTAGAAGTTTTTCCCAATCGTGCCAAGAAACCTTGTACTTTACACAAAAGGCTTCTACTGACTGACTGCTGATTTGTATCCCACTGGAGACCTAATCAATCCAATTTCTGACATGGTATTAAATTTGATTTGACATGGTTTATGTTTAATCCTAGGTTTTGAAATAGTACTAGTATACGTTGGCTTGCCCTATGACAATCTTCGAAAGAGTTTCCCACTATCAGCCAATCGTCTAGATAAGCAAAAGTTCTTATACCCTCCTTCGCAAGGATTTCTCTGGAGATGTTCGCCAGTTTTGTAAATACTTTTGGTGCAGTCGTCAGGCCGTATGGCATCATAGTGAATTGATAACTTACATCCCCCACTTTGAACACTAGAAACTTTCTGTACCGGGAGCAACAAGAACGTGATAGTAGGCATCTTCGAGATCCACTTTTGAGATCCAAGCATTGGGCGGAAGTAGATGCCTTAGATGATCATAAGTGAGCATCTTGAAACTTTTTCTGGTAATAAATTTGTTCAGGACTGAAAGATCCAGAATCCATCTCAATTTGTCGCTGCCTTTCTTGGGGACCGGGAATAGGCAAGACATGAAACATTTCTCTTGACTGTAACAGTTCTATTACACCTCTGTTTATTAAAATTTAGTGGTTTTCCCCCCAAAATTTCTCAGAGAGGGAAGAGCCAGCGAGTGTAGTGTGAGAAGAGGGGGAGGGAGTTGAGTCCATTATTTGAATGGACATTAACTTAGCGACTGTATTTCTCTATTTCTCTTAAGTACTAATTGTGTGCATGTACCATCATAAAATTAAGATGTTATTTTTACTAGAACATAGGTATTGTGTCGGAAAAACTAGAGTTTGGGGGTCCGGCCAGTCTCTATTGGAATTAATCCCATATGTTCTGTTGTTCACTTAACGCGGTTTTCACTTAACATGGTACCCTGTGGGTTCAATTGACCGCGTTAAGTGGGGTACTACTAATATATATATATATATATATATATATATATATATATATATATATATATATATATATATATATATATATATATATATATATATATATATATATATATATATACACACACACACATATATATACACCTAGACCCCGACTTACGACGGGGTTAGGGACCCAAATCCAGGTCGCAAGTCCGACATGGTCGTAAGTCCGACATAGATAAAAAAAAAATAAAAATAAAAAATTAATAAAAAATCTACAATGAAATACAGTACAGTAAAAGTAATGAATAATGATGAATGGATACAGTACAGTGAAAGTAATAAATAATAAGGAATGGATACAGTGTGACTGAGCACTTAACCTTTAATGTAGTCAGCTGAATGCACATGGGGCCCCCATAATTTTCTAATTATACATGGAGACTACATTAACTGGAAACGTTTCAGTATAGAAAATGCGTGTGTCATTTAAAAAAAATTTATTTTTTTATTTATTTTTTTATTTATTTATTTTTTTTTTATCTATATCTGAGACGGTCGTAAGTCCACGTAGTCGTAAGTCGGGGTCTAGGTGTATATATATATATATATATATATATATATATATATATATATATATATATATATATATATATATATATATATATATATATATTACCCCGCTTAACGCGCTTTCACTTAACGCGTTTTCGCATATACGCGGTGCCTTGCCAAAGCTGAACTTTCACTTAACGCGGCATTTTTCATCATATATGCCATTTTTCATCATATACGCGGTGAGTGTCCGGCTCCAGAGCTATTTTTAGATTCGCACCACCCCCCACCCGCCACCCTGCCTGACTGCCTGTTTTAGCTCATAAAATTCATACAAATTACCCAGCCAGAATATAATTTACATTGCTGGAATTCTTATAATTTGGTGATCATTTTGAATATAAACAACATATATTTTGCATTAAACATACAATTTTTAGATAAAAATATTTCTCTAGGTAACTATGTTATCTTTTGTCCAAAATATATGACATTTATATTCAAAATATTCCTGGTCTTACAAGGAATCCAGCAATGTCAATTATATTATCCTAACTTTAGTTTGAGGTATTATTTATTAAAATTTGGTGGTTATCCCACACATCTCCTTGGGACGGTTGGTGGGGGGTGGGGGGTGGGGGGGAGGGAGGGACCGACCGACCGACCATCTGTTACCCTGTGAAGAATTATTATTTTTTTTATTAACTGAAGATATTTGTTTTAGCTCATAAAATTCATACAAATTACCCGGTCAGAATATAATTTACATTGCTGGAATTCCTATAATTTGGTGATCATTTTGAATATAAACAACATATATTTTGCATTAAACATACAATTTTTAGATAAAAATTGTTCTCTAGGTAATTATGTTATCTTTTGTCCAAAATATATGACATTTATATTCAAAATATTCCTGGTCTTACAAGGAATCCAGCAATGTCAATTATATTATCCTAACTTTAATCTGAGGTATTATTTAATACTAAATGTTATAAACTCTGGAAGGGAGGATTGGTGGGGGGTGGGGGGAGGGTTGGGACTGACCACGCGGTTGGAAGAGGGGGGGAAGGCAAGGTGGGGTACTTTGATTGACAGATAGTGTCGAAGAATATTTTTTTTTTTTTATTAACTGAAGATATTTGTTTTAGCTCATAAAATTCATACAAATTATCCGGCCAGAATATAATTTACATTGCTGGAATTCTTACAATTTGTTGATCATTTTGAATATAAACATCATAGATTTTGCATTAGACATACAAATTTTTGATGTAAAGTTTATTCTGAGTAAATATGTTATCTTTTGTGAAAAATATATGACATTTATATTCAAGATATTCCTGGTCTTACAAGGAATCCAGCAATGTCAATTATATTATCCTAACTTTAGTTTGAGGAATTATTTATTACTATACCTGGTTTTCCCCCAAAAATTTCTCAGAGGGAAGAGCCAGTGAGTGTAGTGTGAGAAGAGGGGGAGGGAGTTGAGTCCATTATTTGAATGGACATTAACTTGGCGACTGTATTTCTCTATTTCTCTTAAGTATTAATTGTGTGCATGTACCATCATAAAATTAAGATGTTATTTTTACTACAACATAGTTATTTGTCGTCAAAAAGTGGAGTTTGGGGGTCAGGCTGGGTTCTATTGGAATTAATCCCATATGTTCTGTTATTCACTTAACGCGGGACCCTCTGGGTTCAATTGACCGCGTTAAGTGGGGTACAACTGTATATATATATATATATATATATATATATATGCTGATAACCACAAGGAAAGAAGAAAATGCACACCTACAGTGATTTACTTGCATATATATATATATATATATATATATATATATATATATATATATATATATATATATATATATATATATATATATATATATATATATATATATATATATATGTGTATGTATGTGTGTATATATGTATATATGTATGTAT
>NW_024754668.1:0-3022 GCF_018991925.1 Homarus americanus
TGCCCGGTCCTGGGGTTCTCGGCCCTCACACCCCAGGTCATGTCACTAAAAGCGGTGCCCGGCCCTCACACACCCCTGTTCGCTGGCACTGGAAGGGGTGCCCGGCCGTCACACCCCGGTTCATGACACTGAAGGGTGCGGCCTCACACCCCTGGTCGTAGAGCTAAACAGGTGCGGCCTCACCCCCGGGTCATATCATTGAAGGGTGCTCGGCCTTACACCCCGGTCATAGCTCTGAGGCGTGCCCGGCCCTCACCTCCCAGGTCATTTCACTGAAGAGTGCCCGGCCTCCACCCCCCTGGTCATGAGGCTAAACCAGTGCCCGGCCTCACCCCCAGGTCATATCACTGAAAAATGCCCGCCCTCACCCCAGGTCATAGCTCTGAAGGCGTGCCCAGCCCTCCTCTGGGTCATGGCACTGAAAAGGTGCCGCCCTCACCCCCTGTCATGTGAAGGGGTGCGCCCCCTCACACTCTGGTTCGTGCTCTTTAGGGTGCCCGGCCCTCACACCCCGTTTCATGGCACTAAGGTGCCCGGCCCTCATCCCGGCTCATGGCTCAGGATTGCAGCCCTCAACGTCCCTGGTCATGGCACTGAAAGGGCACAGCACTCACAGGTCATGGACCTAAAGGGTGCCCGGCCACCACCCCGGGTCATGGTGCTGGAGGGGTGCCCGGCCCTCACACCCCGGGACATGTCACTGAAGGGGTGCTTGGCCCTCACACCCCGGGTCACGGCACTGAAGGGGTGCCTAGCCCTCACACCCCGCGTCATGGTGCTGAAGGGGTGCTCGGCTTTCACACCCCGATTCAAGGCACTGATAGGGTCCCCAGCACTCACACCCCGGGTCATGGCACTTAAAGGATGCACGGCCCTCACACCCCGGATCATGGACCTAAAGGGGTGCCCAGCCCTCACACCACGGATCATGGGGTTGAAGCGGTTCCCGGCCCTCACACCCCGGGTCATGGTGCTGGAGGGGTGCCCGTCCCTCACACCCCGGGTCATGGCACTGAAAGGGTGCCTGGCCCTCACACCCCGGGTCATGGTGCTGAAGGGATGCCCGGCTTTCACACCCCGATTCATAGCACTGATATGTTCCCGGCCCTCACACCCCGGGTCATGGTTATGAAGGGGTGCCCCGCCCTCACACCCAGGGTCATAGTGCTAATGGGGTGCCTGGCCCTTAAGCACCCTGGTCATGTGAAGAAAAAGCCTGGCCCTCACACCACGGATCATGGGGTAGAAGCGGTTCCCGGCCCTCACACTCCCCGGTTCAGTATTGAATGGGTGCCTGGCCTCACACCTGCTCTCTATGACACTGAAGGGGTGCCTGGCCTCACACCCCTGTTCATGGTGCTGGAAGGGTGCCCGGCCTTCACACCCCGGGTCATGTCACTGAAGGGGTGCCCGGCCCTCACACCCCTGGTCATAGAGCTAAACGAGTGCCTGGCCTCACCCCCCTCACCCCCCGGGTCATATCATTGAAGGGGTGCTCGGCCCTTACACCCCGGGTCATATCACTGAAAAAATGCCCGGCCCTCACACCCCGGGTCATAACTCTGGAGGCGTGCCCGGCCCTCATTCCCCGGGTCATGTCACTGAAGGGGTGCACGGCCCTCACACAGGGTCATGGACCTAAAGGGGTGCCCGGCCCTCACACCCCGGGTAATGGGGTTGAAGCGGTTCCCGGTCCTCACACCACGGGTCATGGAGCTGAAGGGGTGCCCGGCCATCACACCCCGATTCATGGCACTGAAAGGGTACCCGGCCCTCACACCCCGGGTCATGGCACTGAATAGATGCTCGGCCCTCACACCCCGGTTCATAGCTCTGTCGGGGTGCCAGGGCCTCCCACCCCGTTTCATGGCACTTAAGGGGTGCCCGGCCCTCACACCCCGGCTCATGGCACTGAAGGGGTGTCCGGCCCTGACGCCCTGGGTCATGTCACTGAAGGGGTGCCCGGCCCTCACACCCCGGGTCATGGCACTGAAGCGGTGCCCGGCCGTCACACCCCTGTCCATGGCACTGAAGGTATGCCCGGCCCTCACACCCCTCGTCATAGAGCTAAACGAGTGCCTGGCCCTCACCCCCGGGTCATATCATTGAAGGGTGCCCGTCCCTCACACCCAGGGGCCATCACTGAAAATGCCCGGCCTCATACCCCGGGTCATGGCACTGAAAAGGTGCCCGCCCTCATACCCCCGGGTCATGGCATGAAAGGTGCCCGGCCCTCACTCTGGTTCATAGCTCAGGAGTGCCCGCCCCTCACAACCTGTTCATGGCACTAAAGGTGCCCGCCCTCACATCCCGGCTCATGGCACTGAAGGTTCCGGCCCTGAAGCCCCGGGTCATGTCACTCGAAGGTGCCCGGCCTCACACCCTTATTCATACTGAAGGTGACCGGCCTCACACCCCGGGTTCACAGCACTGTAGGGGTGCCTGCTCACACCCCTGGTTCATGGCACTGAAAGGGTGCCTGGCCCTCACACCCCGGTTCATGGCACTGAAGGGGTGCCCACCACACCCGGGTCATGGTGCTGAGGTGCCCGCCCTCACACCCCGGGTCATGTCACTGAAGGGGTCCACGGCCTCACACCCCGGGTCATGGACCTAAAGGGTGCACGGCCTCACACACCGGGTCATGTCACTGAAGGGGTGCCCGGCCCTCACACCCCTATTCATGGCACTGAAGGTGCCCGGCCTCACACCCCGTTTCATGGCACTGGAAGGGGGCCTGGCCCTCACACCCCCTGTTCATGACACTGAAGGGTGCCCGGCCTCACACCCGTCATGGCACTGAAAGGGTGCACGGCTCACACCCCGGGTCATGGACCTAAAGGGGTGCCTGGCCCTCACACCACGGGTCATGGCTTGAAGCGGTTCCCGGCCCTCACACCCGGGTCATGGTGCTGGAGGGTGCCCGGCCTCACACCCCAGGTCATGTCACTGATGGGGTGCCCGGCCCTCACACCCTGGGTCAGGGCAATGAAGGGGTGCCCGGCCATCACACACCGATTCA
>NW_024754669.1:0-3040 GCF_018991925.1 Homarus americanus
GTACCTGGCACAGAGGCCTGGAATATCGGAGGTGTACCGGAATATCGGAGGTACCAGAGTGTCAGCGGTGTACCTGGGAATTTCAGAGGTGTACCTGAGTGTCAGAGATGCACCTGAGAGTGTCACATGAGTACCTGGGATTGTCGAGAGTGTACCTGGCAGGCCAGAGGTGTACTGGAGTGTCAGAGATGTACCTGGGAGTGTCAGAGATGTACCTAGGAGTGTCAGAGGTGTACCTGGGAGTTTTGAGGTGTACCTGGGAGTGTCAGATATGTACCTGGGAGTGTCACAGAGCACCTGGGAGTCTCAAATGTGTACCTGGGAGCATAGCAGGTGCACTGGAATATCGGAGGTCATACCTGGGAATGTCGGAGGTGCACCTGGAGTGCCAGAGGTGTACCTGGGAGGCTGAGTGCCTGGAGTGTTAAAGGAGTACCTGGGATAGTCAGAGGTGTACCTGGCAGTGTCAGAGGTGTACCTGGGAGTGTCAGAGATGTACCTGGGAGTGTCAGTGGAGTACCTGTGAGTGTCATAGGTGTACCTGAGAATGTCAGAGGTGTACCTGGGAGTGTCAGAGGTGTACCTGGGAGTGTCAGGAGTCCTTATTTCAAAGGTGTACCTGGGAGTATCAGAGGTGTACCTTGGAATATCGGAGGTGTACTGGAGTGTCAGCGGTCACCTGGGAGTGTTAGAGGTGTATCAGGGAGTGACAGAGGAGCACCTAGTAGTGTCAGAGGTACCTGGGAGTGTCAGAGGTGACCTGGGAGTGTCAGAGGTACCTGTGTGTCAGAGGTGTACCTGGGAATTTCAGAGGTACATGGGAGTGTCAGAGATGTACCTGAGAGTGTCACAGAGACCTGGGAGTGTCAAAGGTGTACTTGGGAGTGTGAGAGTTGTACCTAGGAGTATGGAGGTTTACCTGGGAGTGTCGGAGTTGTACCTGGGAGTGTCGGAGGTGTAACTAGGAGTGTGAGAAGTGTACTGGGAGTGTCAGAGGTGCACCTGGAATGGAGGGTCTGGGAGTGTGAGAAGTGTTCCTGGGAGTGTCGGAGGTGTACCTGGGAGTGTCAGAGGTGTACTGGAGTGTCAGAGGTACCTGGGAGTGTCAGAGGTGTACCTGGGAGTGTCGAGAGATGTACCTGGGAGTGTCAGAGATGTATCTGGGGAATGGACGTGTACCTGAGAGTGTCAGAGGTACCAATGGTCAGTGGAGTACCTGGGACTGTCAGAGGTGTACCTGGGGTGTCAGAGGTGTACCTGGGAGGTCAGAGGTGTACCTCTGGAGTGTCAGAGGTGTACCTGGGAGTGTCAGAGGTGTACCTGGGAGTGTCAGAGATGTACCTGGGAGGTCAGAGATGTATCTGGGAGTGTCGGACGTGTACCTGAGAGAGTGTCAGGAGGTGCACGGCATGTCAGTGGAGTACCTGGGACTGTCAGAGGTGTACCTGGGGTGTCAGAGGTACCTGGGAGTGTCAGAGGTGTACCTGGGAGGTCAGAGGTGTACCTGGGAGCGTCAGAGGTGTACCTAGGGATTGTCAGAGGTGTACCTGGGAGTGTTCGAGGTGTACCTGGGAGGTCGAAGCTGTGCGGGAGCACGGAGGCGACCTGGGAGTGTCAGGAGGTGTACCTGGGAATAACAGAGGTGTACCCAGGAGTCCAGAGGCACCTGGGAATATCAGAGGCATTACCAGGAGTGTCAGTGAAGTAACCTGGGAGTCCCCAAAGGTGTACCTGGGAGTATCGGAGGTGTACCTGGGAATATCGGAGGAATACCTGGGTGTGTCAGAGGTGACCTGAGTCTCCAGAGGTGAAACAGGAGGTCAGAGGAGTACCTGGGAGGTCAGGAGGTGTACCTGGGAGTATCAGAGGTGTACCTGGGAGTATCGGAAGTGTACCTGGGAGTGTCAGAGGTGTACCTTGGAGGCTGGAGGTACCAGGGAGTGTCAGAGGTGTACCTGGGAGTGTCGGAGGTGTACCTGGGAGTGTCTGGGCATACCTGGGAGTATCTGGTGTACCTGGGAGGTTCATGTGTACCTGGGAGTGTCAGAGGTGCACCTGGGAGGTCAAGGAAATCCTGGGAGTGTCAGGGTGTACCAGGGAGTGTCAGTGGAGACCTGGGAGGTCAGAGGTACCTGCATGTCAGGTACATGGAGTGTCAAAGGTGTACCTGGCAGTGTCAGCGGTGTACCTGGGAGGTTAGGAGGTGTGCCTGGGAGTGTCTGAGGTGTACCTGGGAGTGTCTGAGGTGTACCTGAGTGTCTGAGGTGTACCTGTGAGTGCAGAGAAGCACCAGGGAGTGTCACAAGAGGCCCTGGGAGTGTGAGAGGTTGGCCGCGAGTGTGAGAGGTGTACCTGGGAGTGTCTGAGGTGTACCTGGGAGTGTCAATGGAGAACCAGGAGTGAAAGAGGAGCCTGGGAGGTCAGAGGTACCAGGGAGTGTCTAAAGTGTACCTGGGAGTGTCAGAGGAATACCTAGGAGTGTCAGAGGTATACCTGGGAGTGTCAGAGGTGTACCTAGGAGCATCGGAGGTTTACCTGGGAGTGTCGGAGTTGTACCTGGGAGTGTCTGAGGCGGACCTGGAAGGTCAGAGGTGCAATGTGGGAGTATCAGGTGTACCTGGGAGTGCTCGGAGTGTACCTGGGAATGTCAGAGGTATACCAAGGAGTGTTAGTGAAGTACCTGGGAGTGTCAGAGGTGTATCTGGGAGTGTCTGAGGTACCTGGGAGTGTCAGGAGGTGCCTGGGAGTTTCATAGGAGCACTTTGGGAGGTCAGAGGTCAACCTTGGAGTGACTGAGGTGTACCTGGCAAGTCTGGAGGTACCTGGCAGTGTCTGAGGTGTACCTGGCAGTGTCAGCGGTGTACCTGGGAGTGTCAAATGTGTACTTCGGAGGTTAGACGTATCAGGGAGAGACAGAGGAGCTACTCAGAGTGTCAGAGGTGTACCTGGGAGTGTGAAGAAACCTGGGAGGTTTGGGGTGTACTTGGGATGTCAGAGGTGCACCTGGAAGTGTCAGGGTGTAACTGGGAGTGTTGGAGGT
>NW_024754670.1:0-10559 GCF_018991925.1 Homarus americanus
GGCACTGAAGGGGTGCTCGGCCCTAAAGCCCCGGGTCATGTCACTGAAGAGGTGCCCGGCCCTCACACCCTGGCCATGGCACTGAAGGTATGCCGGGCCCTCACACCCCTGGTCATAGAGCAAAACGAGTGCCCGGCCCTCACCCCCGGGTAATGGGGCTGAAGTGGTGCCCAGCCTTCACCCCCCGGGTCATGGCACTGAAGGAGTGAACGACCCTCACACCCCGGGTCATGGACCTAAAGGGGTGTCCGGCCTTCACACCACGGGTCATGGGGTTGAAGCGGTTCCCGGCCCTCACACCCCGGGTCATGTCCCCTGAAGGTGCCTGGCCCTCACAACCCAGGCTGTCACTGAAGGGTTCCCTGGCCCTCACACCCCGGGTCATGGCACCAGGTGCCTGGTCCTCACACCCCGGGTCATGGTGCTGAAGGCTGCTCTGGCTTTCACACCCCTGATTTATGGCACTCGAAGGGTGCCTGGCCCAAACCCCGGGTCATGGTGCCGGAGGGGTGCCCGGCCCTCACACCCCTGGTCATGTCATTAAAGGGGTGCCCGGGCCTCACACCCCGGTTCATGGGGTTGAAGCAGTTCCCGGCCCGCACACCCAGGGTCATGGTGCTGATGGGGTTCGCGGCCCTCAAACCCCGGGTCATGTCACTGAAAGGGTTCCCGGCCCTCATACCCCGTGTCATGTCACTGAAGGGGTGCCCAGCTGTCACACTCCGGATCATGGCACTTAAGGGGTGCCTAGCCCTCACACCCCGGGTCATGGTACTGAAGGGCTGCACGGTCCTCACACCCCGGGTCATGGTGCTAATGGGGTGCCCGGCCCTCATACCCGGGGTCATGGTGCTGGAGGGGTGCCCGGCCATTACATCCCGATTCATGGCACTGAAATCGAGCCCGGCCCTCATAACCCGGGTCATGGCACTGAAAAGGTGCCCAGCCCTCACACCCCGTGTCATGTGAAGGGGTGCCCGGCCCTCACACTCCGGTTCATAGCTCTGTAGGGGTGCCCGGCCCTCACACCCCGTTTCATGGCACTAAAGGGGTGCCCGGCACTCACACCCCGGCTCATGGCACTGAAGGGGTGCCCGTCCCTAACACCCTGGTTCATGTCACTTATGGGGTGCCCGGCGCTCACACCCCGGGTCATGGTGCTGGAGGGGTGACCGGCCTGACACCCAGGGTCATGTGAAGGGGTGCCCGGCACACACACCCTTTTTCAAAGCACTGTATGGGTGCTCGGCACTCACACCCCGTTTCATGGCACTTCAGGGGTGCCCGTCCCTCACAACCAGGTTTATGACACTGAAAGGGTGCCCGGCCCTCACACCCTAGGTAATGTCACTGAAGGGAAGCCCGGCCCTCACACCCCGGGTCATGGCACTGAAAGGGTGCCCGGCCCTCACACCCCGGGTCATGTAACTAAACGGGTGCCCGGCCCTCACACCCCGGGTCATGTCACTTAAGGGGTGCACGGCCCTCGCACCCCGGGTCATGGACCTAAAGGGTTGCCTGGCCTTCACACCCCGGGTCATGGGGTTTAAGCGGTTCCCGGTCCTCACACCACGGGTCATGGAGCTGAAGGGGTACCCGGCCATCACACCCCGATTCATGGCACTGAAAGGGTGCCCATCCTTCACACCCCGGGTCATGTCGCTGAAGTGGTGCACGGCCCTCACACCCAGGTTTGACCTAGCGTGCCCACCAATGGGTCATGGGGGGTTGAAGCGGTTCCCGGTCCTCACCACGGGTCGCGGAGCTGAATGGGTGCCCGGCCATCACACCGCGATTCATGGCACTGAAAGGGTAACCGGCCCTCACACCCCGGGTCATGTCACTGAAGAGGTGCCCGGCCCTCACTCCCCTGGCCATGGCACTGAAGGTATGCCGGGCCCTCACAGCCCTGGTCATAGAGCAAAACGAGTGCCCGGCCCTCACCCCCCAGGTCATGGGGCTGAAGTGGTGTCCAGCCTTCACCCCCCGGGTCATGGCACTGAAGGAGTGAACGGCCCTCACACCCCGGGTCATGGACCTAAAGGGGTGCCCGGCCTTCACACCACGGGTCATGGGGTTGAAGCGGTTCCCGGCCCTCACACCCCGGGTCATGTCCCTGAAGGAGTGCCCGGCCCTCACACCCCAGGTCATGTCACTGAAGGGGTTCCCGGCCCTCACACCCCGGGTCATGGCACTGAAGGGGTGCCTGTCCCTCACACCCCGGGTCATGGTGCTGAAGGGCTGCCTGGCTTTCACACCCCGATTTATGGCACTGAAAGGGTGCCCGGCCCTCAAACCCCGGGTCATGGTGTCGCAGGGGTGCCCGGCCCTCACACCCCTGGTCATGTCACTAAAGGGGTGCCCGGGCCTCACACCCCGGTTCATGGGGTTGAAGCGGTTCCCGGCCCGCACACCCCGGTCATGGTGCTGATGGGATTCCCGGCCCTCAAACCCCGGGTCATGGTGCTGGAGGGGTGCCCGGCCCTCACACCCCGGGTCATGTCACTGAAAGGGTTCCCGGCCCTCATACCCCGTGTCATGTCACTGAAGGGGTCCCCAGCTGTCACACTCCGGATCATGGCACAAAAGGGGTGCCTAGCCCTCACACCCCGGGTCATGGTACTGAAGGGCTGCACGGTCCTCACACCCCGGGTCATGGTGCTGATGGGGTGCCCGGTCCTCACACCTCGGGTCATGGTGCTGGAGGGGTGCCCGGCCATTTCATCCCGATTCATGGCACTGAAATCGAGCCCGGCCCTCATACCCCGGGTCATGGCACTGAAAAGGTGCCAGGCCCTCACACCCCGTGTCATGTGAAGAGGTGCCCGGCCCTCACACTCCGGTTCATAGCTCTGTAGGGGTGCCCGGCCCTCACACCCCGTTTCATGGCACTAAAGGGGTGCCCGGCACTCACACCCCGTCTCATGGCACTGAAGGTGTGCCCGGCCCAAAGACCCTGGTTCATGTCACTTATGGGGTGCCCGGCGCTCACACCCCCGGTCATGGTGCAGGAGGGGTGCCCGGCCCTGACACCCCGGGTCATGTGAAGGGGTGCCCGGCACACACACCCTTTTTCAAAGCACTGTATGGGTGCTCGGCACTCACACCCCGTTTCATGGCACTTAAGGGGTGCCCGTCCCTCACAACCAGGTTTATGACACTGAAAGGGTGCCCGGCCCTCACACCCCAGGTCATGTCACTGAAGGGAAGCCCGTCCCTAACACCCCGGGTCATGGCACTGAAGGGGTGCCCGGCCCTCACACCCCGTGAAATGGTGCTGAAGGGGTGCCCGGCCCTCAAACCCGGGCAGCAAGTGCCTGGCCTCACACCTGGGTCAAGTGGTGCTGGAGGGTGCCTGCCCTCACACCCCGGGTCATGTCACTGAAAGGTTGCCCGGCCCTCACACCACGGGTCATAGCACTGAAGGGGTGCCCGGCCCTCATACCCCGGATCATGGTGCTGGAAGGGTGCCCGGCCGTCACACCCCGATTCATGGCACTGAAATCGAGCCCGGCCCTCACACCCCAGGTCATGGCACTGAAAAGGTGCCCAGCCCTCACACCCTGTGTCATATGAAGGGCTGCCCGGCCCTCACACCCCGTGTCATATGAAGTGGTGCCCGGCCCTCACACCCCGATTCATAGCTCTAGGTTGCTCCTGGCCTCACACCCCGTTTCATGGCACTAAAGGTGCTCTGCCTCACACCGGCCATGACACTAAGGGGTGCCCGGCCCTCACACACCTGGTTATAGACCTAAACGGGTGCTCGGCCCTCACACCCCGTGTCATGTGAAGGGGTGCCCGGCCCTCACACCCCGGTTCATAGCTCTGTAGTTGTGCCCGGCCCTCACACCCCGTTTCATGGCACTCAAGGGGTGCCCGGCCCTCACACCCCGGCAAATGGCACTGAGGGTAACTGACGCCCCGGGTCATGTCACTGAAGGGGTGGCCAGCCCTCACACCCCGGGTCATGTCACTGAAGGGGTGCCCAGCCGTCACACCCCTGGCCATGGCACTGAAGGTGTGCCCGGCCCTCACACACCTGGTTATAGACCTAAACGGGTGGTCGGCCCTCACACCTCGGGACATGGGGCTGAAGGGGTGCCCGGCCGTCACACTTCAGGTCATGGCACTGAAGGAGTGGCTGGCCCTCACACCCCGACTCATGGCACTGAAAGGGTGCTCGGCCCTCACACCCCAGGTCATAGCACTGAAGGGGTGCCCGCCCACACACCCCTGGCCATAGACCTAAACGAGTGCCCGGCCCTCACATCCCGGGTCATGGCACTGAAGGAGTGACCGGCCCTCACACCCCGGGTCATGTCACTGAAGCGGTGACCAGCCGTCACACCCCTGGCCATGGCACTGAAGGTGTGCCCGGCCCTCACACACCTGGTTATTGACCTAAATGGGTGACCGGCCCTCACACCTCGGGACATGGGGCTGAAGGGGTGCCCGGCCGTCACACCCCGGGTCATGGCACTGAAGGAGTGGCTGGCTCTCACACCCCGGGTCATGGCACTGAAAGGGTGCCCGGCCCTCACACCCCGTGTCATGGTGCTGAAGGGGTGCCCGGCCCTCAAACCCCGGGTCATGTCACTGAAGGGGTGCCCGGCGCTCACACTCCGGGTCATGGTGCTGGAGGGGTGCCCGGCCCTCACACCCCGGGTCATTACACTAAACGGGTGCCCGGCCCTCACACCCCGGGTCATGTCACTTAAGGGGTGCACGGCCCTCACACCCCGGGTCATGGACCTAAAGGGATGCCTGGCCTTCACACTCCGGGTCATGGGGTTTGAGCGGTTCCCGGTCCTCACACCACGGGTCATGGAGCTGAAGGGGTACCCGGCCATCACACCCCGATTCATGGCACTGAAAGGGTGCCCATCCTTCACACCCCGGGTCATGTCGCTGACGTGGTGCACGGCCCTCACACCCCGGGTCATGGACCTAAAGGGATGCCCACCGCCACCCCGGGGTCATGGGTTAGCGGTTCGGTCCTCACACTACGGGCCATAGAGCTGAAGGCGCCCGCCACGCCACCGCGATCCGGCGGCACTGAAAGGGTGACCGGCCCTCACACCACGGGTCATGGCAATGAATAGGTGCCCGGCCGTCACACCCCAGTTCATTGCTCTGTCGGGGTGCCCGGGCCTCACACCCCGTTCCATGCCACTAAAGGGATGCCAGACCCTCACACCCCGGCTCATGGCACTGAAGGGGTGCCCGGCCCTACAGCCCCGGGTCATGTCACTGATGAGGTGCCCGGCCCTCACACCCCTGGCCATGGCACTGAAGGTATGCCGGGCCCTCACACCCCTGGTCATAGAGCAAAACGAGTGCCCGGCCCTCACACCCCTGGTCATAGACCTAAACGAGTGCCCGGCCTTTGCACCCCGGGTCATGGGGCTGAAGGTGTGTCCCACCCTCACACCCCGGGTCATGGCACTGAAGGAGTGACAGGCCCTCACACCCCGGGTTATGGCACTGGAAGGGTGCGCTGCCCACACATCTGAGTCATGTCATTGAAAGGGTGCCCGGCCCTCACACCCCGGTGTCATGTCACTGAAAGGTTGCCTGGCCCTCACACCACGGGTCATAGCACTGAAGGTGTGCCCGGCCCTCATACCCCGGATCATGGTGCTGGAAGGGTGCCCGGCCCTCACACCCCGTGTCATGTGAAGTGGTGCCCGGCCCTCACACCCCGATTCATAGCTCTGTAGGGTTGCCCGGCCCTCACACCCCGTTTCATGGCACTAAAGGGGTGCCCGGCCCTCACACCCCGGCTCATGGCACTAAAGGGGTGCCCGGCCCTCACACACCTCGTTATAGACCTAAACGGGTGCTCAGCCCTCACACCCCGTGTCATGTGAAGGGGTGCCCGGCCCTCACACCCCGTTTCATGGCACTAAAGGGGTGCCCGGCCCTCACACCCCGGCTCATGGCACTGAAGGGGTGCCCGTAACTGACGCCCCGGGTCATGTCACTGAAGGGGTGGCCAGCCCTCACACCCCGGGTCATGTCACTGAAGGGGTGCCCAGCCGTCACACCCCTGGCCATGGCACTGAAGGTGTGCCCGGCCCTCACACACCTGGTTATAGACCTAAACGGGTGGTCGGCCCTCACACCTCGGGACATGGGGCTGAAGGGGTGCCCGGCCGTCACACTTCAGGTCATGGCACTGAAGGAGTGGCTGGCCCTCACACCCCGACTCATGGCACTGAAAGGGTGCTCGGCCCTCACACCCCAGGTCATAGCACTGAAGGGGTGCCCGCCCACACACCCCTGGCCATAGACCTAAACGAGTGCCCGGCCCTCACATCCCGGGTCATGGCACTGAAGGAGTGACCGGCCCTCACACCCCGGGTCATGTCACTGAAGCGGTGACCAGCCGTCACACCCCTGGCCATGGCACTGAAGGTGTGCCCGGCCCTCACACACCTGGTTATTGACCTAAATGGGTGACCGGCCCTCACACCTCGGGACATGGGGCTGAAGGGGTGCCCGGCCGTCACACCCGGGGTCATGGCAATGAAGGAGTGGCTGGCTCTCACACCCCGGGTCATGGCACTGAAAGGGTGCCCGGCCCTCACACCCCGTGTCATGGTGCTGAAGGGGTGCCCGGCCCTCAAACCCCGGGTCATGGTGCTGGAGGGGTGCCCAGCCCTCACACCCCGGTTCATGTCACTAAACGGGTGCCCGGCCCTCACACCCCGGGTCATGTCACTTAAGGGGTGCACGGCCCTCACACAGCGGGTCATGGACCTAAAGGGTTGCCTGGCCTTCACACCCCGGGTCATGGGGTTTAAGCGGTTCCCGGTCCTCACACCACGGGTCATGGAGCTGAAGGGGTACCCGGCCATCACACCCCGATTCATGGCACTGAAAGGGTGCCCATCCTTCACACCCCGAGTCATGTCGCTGAAGTGGTGCACGGCCCTCACACCCCGGGTCATGGACTTAAAGGGATACCCGGCCCTCACACCCCGGGTCATGGGGTTGAAGCGGTTCCCGGTCCTCACACCACGGGTCATAGAGCTGAAGGGGTGCCCGGCCATCACACCGCGATTCATGGCACTGAAAGGGTGACCGGCCCTCACACCCCGGGTCATGGCAATGAATAGTTGCCCGGCCGTCACACCCCAGTTCATTGCTCTGTCCGGGTGCCCGGGCCTCACACCCCGTTCCATGGCACTAAAGGGATGCCAGACCCTCACACCCCGACTCATGGCACTGAAGGGGTGCCCGGTCCTAAAGCCCCGGGTCATGTCACTGAAGAGGGTGCCCGTCCTCACACCCCTGGCACAAAGGTATGCTGCCCCACCCCTCAATATCAGTAGAGCAAAACGAGTGCTCCGGCCTCACCCCGAGTGGTGGGACCACAGCCACCTCACCCCGGGTCATGGCACTGGGCAATGGGATCGGCCTCACACCTCAAGTCATGTACCAAAGGGTTTCCGTCCTCACACCCCGGGTCATGGTGCTGGGACGGGTGCCCGGCCCTCACACCCCGGGTCATGTCACTGAAGGTGCCCGCCCTCACACCCAGGTCACATCACTGAAGGCTGTCTGCCTCACACCTGGTCACACCTGGCCGTGATAAGGTGCCCGGCTTTCACACCCCGATTCATGGCACTGAAAGGGTGCCCGGCCCTCACACCCCAGGTTATGTCACTAAAGGGATGCCCGGCCCTCACACCCCGGGGCATGGTGCTGAATTGGTGCCCGGCTTTCACACCCGGATTCATGGCACTGAAAGGGTGCCCGGCCCTCACACCCCGGGTCATGGTGGCTGAGGGGTTCCCGGCCCTCACACCCGGGGTAATGGGGTTGAAGCGGTTTCCGGCCATCACACCCTGGGTCATGGTGCTGATGGGGTGCCCGGCCCTCACACCCCTGGTCATAGACCTAAACGAGTGCCCGGCCCTCACACCCCTGGTCATAGACCTAAACGAGCGCCCGGCCTTTGCACCCCGGGTCATGGGGCTGAAGGTGTGCCCAGCCCTCACACCCCGGGTCATGGCACTGAAGGAGTGACAGGCCCTCACACCCCGGGTTATGGCACTGAAAGGGTGCGCTGCCCACACATCTGGGTCATGTCATTGAAAGGGTGCCCGGCCCTCACACCCCGGTGTCATGTCACTGAAAGGTTGCCCGGCCCTCACACCACGGGTCATAGCACTGAAGGGGTGCCCGGCCCTCATACCCCGGATCAGGGTGCTGGAAGGGTGCCCGGCCCTCACACCCCGATTCATGGCACTGAAATCGAGCCCGGCCCTCACACCCCGGGTCATGGCACTGAAAAGGTGCCCGGCCCTCACACCCCGTGTCATATGAAGGGCTGCCCGGCCCTCACACCCCGTGTCATGTAAAGTGGTGCCCGGCCCTCACATCCCGATTCATAGCTCTGTAGGGTTGCCCGGCCCTCACACCCCGTTTCATGGCACTAAAGGGGTGCCCGGCCCTCACACCCCTGCTCATGGCACTAAAGGGGTGCCCGGCCCTCACACCCCGGGACATGGCACTGAAGCGGTGCCCGGCCCTCACACACCTGGTTATAGACCTAAACGGGTGCTCGGCCCTCACACCCCGTGTCATGTGAAGGGGTGCCTGGCCCTCACACCCCGGTTCATAGCTCTGTAGTTGTGGCCGGCCCTCACACCCCGTTTCATGGCACTCAAGGGGTGCCCGGCCCTCACACCCCGGCTCATGGCACTGAAGGGGTGCCCGTAACTGACGCCCCGGGTCATGTCACTGAAGGGGTGGCCGGCCCTCACACCCCGGGTCATGTCACTGAAGCGGTGCCCAGCCGTCACACCCCTGGCCATGGTACTGGGGCAGCCCGCCCTCACACCTCGGCATGGTGCTGAAGGGTGCCCGGGTTCACACTTCAGGTCATGGCACTGAAGGAGGGCCCTCACACCCCGGGTCATATTCGAAAGGGTGCTCGGCCCTCACACCCCAGGTCATAGCACTGAAGGGGTGCCCGCCCTCACACCCCTGGCCATAGACCTAAACGAGTGCCCGGCCCTCACATCCCGGGTCATGGCACTGAAGGAGTGACCGGCCATCACACCCCGGGTCATGTCACTGAAGCGGTGCCCAGCCGTCACACCCCTGGCCATGGCACTGAAGGTGTGCCCGGCCCTCACACACCTGGTTATTGACCTAAATGGGTGACCAGCCCTCACACCTCGGGACATGGGGCTGAAGGGGTGCCCGGCCGTCACACCCCGGGTCATGGCACTGAAGGAGTGGCTGGCTCTCACACCCCGGGTCATGGCACTGAAAGGGTGATCGGCCCTCAAACCCTGGGTCATGGTGCTGGAGTGGTGCACGGGCCTCACACCCCAGTTCACAGCACTGTAGCGGTGCCCGGCCTTCACACCCCGTTTCATGGCACTGAAAGGGTGCCCGGCCCTCACACCCCGATTCCTGGCACTGAAATCGAGCCCGGCCCTCACACCCCTGGTCATGGTGCTGAAGGGGTGCCGGGCCCTCACACCCAGATTCATGGCACTGAAGGGGTGGTTGGCCCTCACACCCCGGGTCATGGTGCTGAAGGGGTGCCCGGCCCTCACACCCCGATTCATGGCACTGAAAGGGTGCCCGGCCCTCACACCCCAGTTCATGGCACTGAAGGGGTGCCCGTCCGTCACACCCCGGTTCATAACACTGAAGGGGTGCCCGGCCCTCACACTATGGGTCATGGTGCTGGAAGGGTGCCCGGCCCTCACGCCCAAAGTTATGTCACTAAAGGGGTGCCCGGCCCTCACACCCCGGGTCATGTCACTGAAGGGGTGCACGGCCATCACACCCCGGGAATGGACCTAAAGGGGTGCCCGGCCCTCACACCCAGGGTCATGGGGTTGAAGCGGTTCCCGGTCCTCACACCACGGGTCATGGAGCTGAAGGGGTGCCCGGTCATCACACCCCGATTCATGGCACTGAAAGGGTGCCCGGCCATCACACCCCGGTTCATGGCACTGAAAAGGTGCCCGACCCTCACACCCGTGTCATGTGAAGGGGTGCCCGGCCCTCACACCGCGGTTCATAGCTCTGTAGGGGTGCCCTGCCCTCACACCCTGTTTCATTGCACTAAAGGGGTGCCCGGCCCTCACACCCCGGGTCATGGCACTGAATCGGTGCGGCCGTCACACCCCTGGCCATGGCACTGAAGGTATGCCCGGCCCTCACACCCCTGGTCATAGACCTACACGAGTGCCCGGCCCTCACATCCCGGGTCATGGGGCTGAAGGGGTGCCCAGCCCTCACACCCATGGTCATGGCACTGAAGGAGTGACCGGCCCTCACACCCCGGTTCATGGCACTGAAAGGGTGCCCAGCCCACACACCCCGGGTCATGTCATTGAAGGGGTGCCCGGCCCTCACACCCTGGATCATGTCACTGAAAGGCTGCCCGGCCCTCACACCCCAGTTCATAGCACTGAAAGGGAGCCCGGCCCTCATACCCCGGGTCATGGTGCTGGAGGGGTGCCCGACCCTCACACCCCAATTCATGGCACTGAATTCGAGCCCGGCCCTCACACCCCGGGTCA
>NW_024754671.1:0-13616 GCF_018991925.1 Homarus americanus
TATTATCCTAACTTTAATCTGAGGTATTATTTAATACTAAATGTTAAAAACTCTTGAAGGGAGGATTGGTGGGGGGAGGGTTGGGACTGACCGCGCGGTTGGAAGAGGGGGGAAGGCAAGGTGGGGTACTTTGATTGACAGATAGTGTCGTGAAGAATATTTTTTTTTTTTATTAACTGAAGATATTTTTTTTAGCTCATAAAATTCATACAAATTATCCGCCCAGAATATAATTTACATTGCTGGAATTCTTACAATTTGGTGATCATTTTGAATATAAACATCATAGATTTTGCATTAGGCATACAAATTTTAGATGTAAAGTTTATTCTGAGTAAATATGTTATCTTTTGTGAAAAATATATGACATTTGTATTCAAAATATTCCTGGTCTTACAAGGAATCCAGCAATGTCAATTATGTTATCCTAACTTTAGTTTGAGGAATTATTTATTACTATACCTGGTTTTCCCCCCAAAATTTCTCAGAGGGAAGAGCCAGCGAGTGTAGTGTGAGAAGAGGGGGAGGGAGTCGAGTCCATTATTTGAATGGACATTAACTTGGCGACTGTATTTCTCTATTTCTCTTAAGTGTTAATTGTGTGCATGTACCATCATAAAATTAAGATGTTATTTTTACTAGAACATAGGTATTGTGTCGGAAAAAGTGGAGTTTGGGGATGGGCCAGTTTCTATTGGAATTAATCCCATATGTTCTGTTGTTCACTTAAGGTGGTTTTCACTTAACATGGTACCCTGTGGGTTTTATTGACCGCGTTAAGTGGGGTACAACTGTATAGAGGTTGACAACCCTTTATCCGAAAACCGAAAGTTTTTTTGTGGAGCATTTTTTTTTTTTTTTTTTTTAACGGGATTAGGCCGCAGGCATAGATCAACTGACCCACATCGGAGAACCTGGTGGGCGAAAATATAATAGTAATATATATATATATATATATATATATATATATATATATATATATATATATATATACTCAAAATATGTATTGTAATTCCAGGCACACGAATTGGATCAGTGGGTGCACGTTATGATGGTGAATTAGAATATTCAGTCGAGTGGGGAGGTCATGAAACTTCTCCGCCAGTGTCTGTATCATCGCAGGGCACTTTGACCCTCACATCTTTGCTTGACCATGAAGATATTCACCGACTATCACTCATTGTCACTGCCCTACCTACAGACAAGCCTGAGTTGGCATCAAGTACCAATGTGGTTATTGAAGTAAGATATATTTCTGAATAATTGGAGTGTGTAGTGTGGTAGGGGATATCCTCTCCCTCATGGAGGAAGCCAGCTTTCTACATAAGCTTTGAGTTTGATCCATTAACATTTAAATGTTTTTATGAAAGTTTTATCTTATTTCTTACTTATCTTTTTTACCTTGCATTATTTGATATTAGTCTTTTAAACCTTTATTTTAATTCGGCGTCAAATGATCTAAGCTGTTGCATCGCCAGGGATGTAATTACCACAATCAATCAATCAATCAAATTTAGCCTTTCTTTACTTTGAGGGTTTTGCTATAAGGTCAGAGTAAAAGATGAATATGATATTACGTATACCAAATTAGACAACTATTGTACATATTTGTTTCCCTATATCTTTTCACACTCCTGTCTACAGTGCTTGTATGTATGGGTGGGAGTTGATGTTTGTGTGTCTTCAGGCAATATATATGTCTTTGTGGATATTTAAACACATGCCTTGTTTTTTTTGTTTACTGTATTCAAATGCAAATGTTTCTTAATTCATATGTAATATATATGTTTTTATTTACTAATTTATCTTTGAGGATGAATGTCAGCCAAAAATTTGAATTATTCCTTTATCTTATTATCTTCATGTTATTCTTGATACTAATATGAATATCATTTCTCAGGTTCAAGATGTAAATGATGAATCCCCAGCATTTGAGAGTGAGAAGTACTATGTATCTGTAGCCGAGAACACACCTTCTGGGTCAAATGTTGTCAAAGGTATGTGTTACTTGTATCTATGTACAATAAACCCCCCACTATATTTGACACAATTTAGCCATGTAACTTTTAGACCTTCATCTTAGGGAAAAAATGGAATTGCATTTCTGTACTGGGAAATTCATGACTGGTAAAATTTGAACTTATGGCTATCTCTGGGGAAATTTAGGTCACTCTACTAGCGACACCCTAATTTTTTCTCTCGAAACTGATAAGAAGTGAAAGTAAATGCAATACAGACTAGTTGTTCTCTGTCCATGCAGCACATAAAAAACACAAATTTTGGTGTAGCAATACAAACTATTTTGAGAAATGTTACCAAGAGAGAAGAGGTTTGGGTGTAAGTAAGGTGTAAAATGAGTTGTTTGGATGTGGTTCGGTCAGGGAGCTTTTCCTGCCCTCAGAGGCAGTTTTACTGTGTATGTATATATTGTGGTTGTGTGTGTGTGTGTATTTTGGTTGTGTTTGTGTATATATTGTGGTTGTGGTGAGTGTACTGTGGTTGTTGTGTATGTGGGAGAGTTGTGATTGTGCACGTGTGGTGGGGGATGTGGTGCGTGCATTGTTCTTAATGAAACACTGAGTGGACTTGAGGGTAAACTCAGCATTTTTAATACTTCATTTGCTTCTGATTATTTATGAGAAGATTTTTTATTCTTATTTATATGTATGTGTGTGTGTGTGTGTGTGTACACACACACACACACACACACATATATACAATACAGATAAAGGAAATTACTGTCTTTAGAGCGAATGGCTCCCTGTCCCAGCCGCAAAAATGCCAGCAACTTTAAAACTACCCAAAGACATTCTTGGGTACATCAGAGTGTCATCCGCGAATAATAGAGGACCACGAAATAAAAATCTGCAAATTATCCGGGTGTACTGTACTATTGCTTAACCCTGTACCATATAAAAAACTCTTATTCTACAGTACAGCATCATTGTTGAATATTTTGTTTCATTTGGCCTCTTTTCACTTTAGTATTATATTTTCAGTTTTCTGTCAATATTGACATAATCCAATGTATGCATTATTCTTACTATGCCTTTTGTATTTTGTACACAATATTTTAATGACAATATTTTTTTTCTGAACTCATGTTTAGTTCTCAAAGTCATTAAACTTTCTCACTTTCATTTCTAAAGCATCTTATCCTTATAGTTTTATTATCTTAAAACTCCTCCCCATCTTTGCATATTGATTACTCAGTATTGTATTGCATCATCTTCCTGTATTGGATAAAAAAATTTGACTACCATACCTGTACAGGTACATTTCAAATAGTTCTTGTATGTTTTGCCTCCATATAATCTATCACATTTTATCCCCTTGTAAGCTATTCACAACTTCAAAGTTTCTTTCATGCAAATGGCTCTGTAATTATTTGCATAATTCCAACATTGTAACTGACCTTCTAAATACAGTTTTCCACTGTCTTGAAATATTAATTTCTATAATTAAGGCACTGGAACAAAACCACATCTATTTTATTTATTTATTTATTTATTTACTGCATATTTACTGCATATTTACTGACAAAACTTGTTCCTAACATATCTTACAGTTTTTGCACATGACCGTGATGCAGGGAGCAACTCTGAGATCCGCTACATCTTGGAAGAGCAATCACCACTTGTAGAGGAACCTCTCTTCACACTTGATCCATACTCTGGGTGGCTATCCCTTAATCAAGAGCTGGATGCAGAGACAAAGTCAAAATATGATTTAAAGGTAACAGTAATTCTTTTTATCAAATTGACATTGAAAAATGAGTTATGGTTGTAGAACATGTAATACTGTCCACTGTGTTTGCCTATATAACTATGATATTCTTGTATGATACCAGAGACTGTTTGTCAGCGTGTTTTGAGACAGAGGGTCGTATTCAAGAACGTGGAGTGTAGGGTATCCATTTAGAAATCAATACCATGGGGAATGCCTACACCATCAGTGTAGTACGCATTCTATATCATTCAAATCGTGCGTCTTGCTGAAGGGCTGCCAACACATGAAAAGGAATGGTCTTTTTACCTACAGTACTTGTATATTTATATCTCCATTAATATCAATTTTCAGAAGAAATACCATAGAAGAAAATCAGTTCAGGATTAAATTCTACAGATTTTGAACCTATTGTCCTCCTAACCTAATTATTACCGAAAACTTTAAAAAGTTACCTTTAAAACTTTGCAAAAGATGTGCAGGTTAATGAGCAACATTAGAAATTTTTCAATGGAAGAAAACTTCTTCTTTTTCTCAAGAATATCCCAAATATTGTAGAGAAATCAATTTTTACTAAATCTCACCTAACCAAAAGAGAAAAGCCAAAAAACCTAAAGAACCAAATGTAACGAATTTCATATATCAGGATACAGTCGTGTTGCATCTCGTGTGCATTTAACCTACGCACATTCACCAAGATGGATGGTCTACACCAGTTAATTGGAAAATTCATGTACAATTGTGTCACATCTTACGCAGGGGATACGTTATGAAGAGGGTGCATAAAAGCAAGAATAAAATGTAGTATTTACCAATTACACTTTCCAAATTAGATGATCTCCCACCAATCACATTTCAGGATGCAAAATAGACATGCTAAGCCTCACCATTTCCTCTAATATGTCATGGAAGCCACACATCCACAACATTGCTAAAGCTGCCTCCCGAAAGCTGGGAATGCTGTACAGATGCCGTAGCTACTTCACTCCTGAGCAAGTGCTTCAAGTTTATAAAGGATTCATTTGTTCTAACTTGGAGTACTGCTCTCATATCTGGGGTGGCTCTTTTCTGTCCAACTGTTAGATAAGGTGGACTCATAAGCAATTTGTCTTATTAACTCTCCTCCTTTAGTTGATAATCTTTCTTCCCTTTCTCTTTACTGCAATGTTGCTTCACTCTCTCTTTTACAGGTACTTAAACGAGCAGTGTTCGGTGGATTTGGCATCCTGTGTAACACTGGCAAAGCCGTGGGCTCGTAACACTCGCCTTGCCCGCGGCTGCCCACCATTTCTCTGTGGATGCAGGTCACGCTAGAATAACCCGTTATAGTACATCTTTCTTTCCTCACACAGCCAAACTGTGGAATGCTCTGCATTCTTCTTTGTTTCCATGCTCATACAATCTGTCTCACTTGAAAAAGCTGGTTGTCCGGCATCTTTGTGGTGTAGATTAATATAATCTTTTTCTTTTCTATTTTTAATTTCTTGTTACTCTTATTTTTTTGCCCCTTAGGCCCCATTGTGGGCCGTTGACCTGTGTCGGATGGGCAATTCCCCATAAAAAGAAAAAATGCAAGATACAAAAGCTGAACAGAAATTGAACGAATAATCAAATCCAAAAATTTGGAAATTGTCGAATACAGTGGTCCCTCGGTTAACGAGCACAATCCGTTCCAGCAGGTTGCTCGTTAACCGAAACCATTGTTTCAATGGGTTTTTGGGTAATTGGTTCCAGCTCACCGAAAATTGCCTAAATTCAACAAAAAAGGTAGAAAAGTTCACTTACTTTGAGGTGTGTATGTTGAAGGCTCCTGGATGATGATGTGAATTTGAAGTGGGAGGTGGAGGAGGAGGAGAAGGGAGAAGAGAAGGAAGTGGAGGTGGAGGAGAAGCATTTTACTGCTTCTTGGAAGGTGAGTCACCTTCCATGAAAATGTCAGGAACCTCTGGACTGACAGATTCTCCACCATGAACATCCTCTCTCCTTCTTGAAGTGGAAGGCTGAGGGATAGCATCTTGTTCCCTCTGCCTTTTACTGAAGAAAGTGTCAATTGTGGTCTGTGGGGCATCTGTCCTCCTCACCATTAACTTATGTTTAAAGAAGAAGACCACTGAGTCCTCAACATGACACAAAGTTAGTTCAGTTTTTTCCACTTCTGGGTGCTTTGAAGCCAGTTCCCTGAACTTCTCCCAGTGGTAAATCACATCTTTCAACCGTTTAGCTGACATATGGTCATCACTTTCAATTTCCTCCTCACCACTGTCAACCTCTACCTGTAACATCTCATCCAGTTGCTTCAAGTCATCAGGAGTAAGTTCCTCCTCATGAGACATCACAAGCTCTTCCACATCCTCCTCCACTTCAAGGCCCAATGACTGACCAATGGACACAATCTCCTGGTCCAACTCTGTTTCTTCCTCAAATCCCTCAAAATCATGGACTACTGATGGCCACAGTGCTTTCCATGAAGAATTGAGGGATCTAGTGGAGACTTCTTGCCATGATGACACAATCAATTTTACAGCCTCCAGGATGTTGAATTGTGTCTTCCAGAAATGTTTCAGTGTTAGTTCAGGATCATTGGAAGTTGCCTGATGACACCTCCTAAACATTTTCTTCATGTACAACTTTTTGAAGTTGCTGATCACATTCTGGTCCATTGGCTGTATGATTGATGTAGTGTTTGGAGGCAAAAACAACTTTTTCACAAAGTCAAATTGATACTCCAAATTTCTGGCAAGGTCAGGGTCATGACCAGGAGCATTATCCATGAGGAGAAGAGCCTTTAAAGGGAGTTTATTGGTGGTTAGGTGGCTCTTGACAGAAGGGCAAAACACATCAACAGCCCATTCATTAAAGAGCTGTCTTGTCACCCATGCCTTACAGTTGGACTTCCAATAAACTCCAAGCTTTGTTCTTACCATTTTCTGTTGCTTGAACACCCTGGGGTTTTCAGAGTGGTAGACAAGCATAGGCTTCAGTCAGAAATCCCCTGAAGCATTGGCACCAAGCAATAGAGTGAGACGGTCTTTCATGGGTTTATGCCCAGGTAAAGAGGCTTCATCTCTGGTGATGAATGTTCTTTTGGGCATCTTTTTCCAGAACAGCCCAGTTTTGTCCACAATGAACACTTGCTGTGGAAGATAATTTTCTTCTTCCATCAGTTATTTAAATTCATCTAAAAACTTTGCTGCCCCTTCCTTATCAGCACTAGCAACTTCACCATGCCTAACAACACTGAAAATGTCACTTCTTTTCTTAAATTTTTCGAACCTGCCTTTGCTGGCCCGAAAATCTTCAAATTCTGTGCCTGAAGAACCAGGTTGATCTGTCTTTAAATGTTTGTAAATCTCCCTGGCTCTTTCACAAATGAATTCAGTAGAAACTGAATCACCTTTCATCTGTTTGTCCCTAATCCAGATGATAAGTAACCTCTCAGTTTCTGCAATTAGGGATCTACTTTTAAACACTCTTGTAGATTTGTCTCTCACTTTCACTTCTTCAAATTTGTCTTTCTGTGCAAGAATTGTCGACACAGTAGATGTCGACATGCCATATTCTTTGCATAGCGCATTTGTTCTAGTGCCTTGTTCATGTTTTTTTATGATTTCCTGCTTGGTTTGGATTGAAATTGCTTTTCTTGATCTCTTAGGCCCCATGCTGGATTCAAACAATGTCAACACGTGCTTTTTAAAGTTAAACTTGTTGTAAATAAAGAACATTTTCTTTAAAATAATACTGCACTGCGCTATATATTGTCAATATGTAAAATAAATTTCAAAATGACCAATAATTTGCTTGGAAACACAGGAAAAAAGCGTTTAGTTGAAGAGAGTCTCGAGCAAGATGTTGCCTCCAGTGAAAACAGAGAGAGACTAACGCCTGTTTGCTGTGTTAAGAGGCTGGATGCCGCGCATTAAACTAGTCACTTTACCTGCAATTATGTTCAATAATTGTTAAAATGACTAAAAAATTTAATATTAAACTTTTAAAATTATTGAATAATATAAACTTCTTGATATTTACTAAAATAGTAAGGAATTTAAGCCCTAGAACCGATTAATGTATTGGCGGACTAATACTACAGCTGGTTGACCGCCCAGTGCAAGCCAAAACTTGTTGAGGTCGGCTCGTAAGAAACTCGTTAACCGAATTTAAGAATCTTATGGGAGGTAACAGTAATGTCAAAATATTCCAAACTCGGTTAATTTGGATTTTTAGGTAATTCGAGTGACCCAGAGCCCCTCCCTTTTTTTTTAATTAAGGAAGATGTTGTGTAAATATATAAATTATGAACATAGTTTTTCATAGGGCTTGTTCTTAAAGTGCTGTCCCCTTTTCTCATGAACATTACAGTAATCCATAGGCAGTTAATACAAATATCTGTAGGCATTCGCTACATCATGGGCTTTCACTACGCTTCTTGAATACCAACCGTAGGCATAGCTTAAAGGGATACCTCCATATTCTTCAATACAGTCCATAGAGCGATGCTGTACATGGAATCTTTATCCAAAGCAAGTCTAATATGTCTTCATTTTCAGGTTCTTGCCAAGGACAATGGCACTCCACAAAGAAGTTCAACAACAAGTATTATCATTGAAGTAATTGATTACAATGACAATGCTCCTCAATTTGTTAAGGAGAAATATCATGCTTCAGGTATGTGTATCACGGGTGTTGTGGATAGTATTGTACATTATAAAACAGTACGTATGTACACTTTTGACATTATTCTTGAATTCCGTATTTGGTTTGAAGTTAAATTTATATTCCTAAATATACTGTAATTACATATACTCAATAAATGAAATATATTCAATGGACTTTCATGCGAGTTTATCTGCTTCATTACTGCAATTGGCTCTACTTAGAGTTTAAAAAAAATTTATTCAAGCTTCAATTGAGTGACGTATTTTCTCTTTCAGTAAGGGAGAATGCTCTCCCTGGAACAGTTGTAGTGCAGTTGGAAGTTCTTGACTACGACTTAGGGGGAGGGGCCTTGGATGGAGAAATGGGACAAGGCATCATATATTACCTCACTGCTGGAAATGCCCTTCAACACTTCCATGTCCGAGGAGGGGGCCAAATATATGTTGCTAAAGCTCTTGATTGGGAGTCAGTGGACAATTATGCTTTAGAAGTTACTGCAACAGATGGAGTCTTTGTTGCAAAGTCTTGGGTCTTCATTCAAGTTTTAGATGTTAATGGTAAGCTAATATTTTCAGTATCAATATCATGTGTTTCACTTCACTGATTATCTCATTATTATCATTATTTTTATTTTTCTGCGTTTATCTCTGTTCAGTCAATAGTTTACTGCTTAGAATACCATTGGATGGTTTATTTGCAAAACTTATGGTAGAGTATCTATCATCCACATTGGCATTTTCCCTTTTTCAGTTTTTATCATATTTATTTTTATTTATTTATTTTTTTTTTTCAGTACAGTATTGTACTGTAATTGGTTATACAGTACAGTTGGCCCTTAACATATGCGGGGGTTACGTAACAGAGATACCCAGGGATGTTAAAAATCCGCGTATTTTTGCTGCCCCTGGCCCCCCCCATATCCTTATTTACCGTATATACCTGTGTGTAGTTCGAGTTTTTAAGACCAAATTATTTGGCAAAATACTGGGGGTCGACCTCTAAATGGGTAATAGTTTCGTTAGGTTGAAAAATATTTACCAGTAACTACCAGTAAACAATGGAAACGATGCACCAACGCACCACCAGCTGTGAATGTCGGTACAGTTGCCAGGGCAGATCTTTTGCGCCATCATAGCAAGCCCAAAGTAGCCAAATCCATGGTATGGTAGCACAGGACGATGTAAAACATAAAGTATTCATTTATTAAAGTTTATTTATAGATACTGGACATAAATTTTTGTTCATTACATTTGAAACATCAATCTTTGTTAATTAAATTTGAAACAAAAGAAAACTACGATACCGTATTTTCATTAAAATATTACATCACAAGTATATTTTACCTTAACTGTGACTGAATGAATATACGTATTCTCAGAAATAAATTTGGAAATATAATATTTTTGCTGGAATGACGTACATATTACAGTGGAAAGTGGGATAAAATCATGACGAAAACAATGACTTTCGCTTTCTTTCGTTATTCAAAAGATTTTACCGTAATCGCTTTTCGAATGGTTTTCAGTTAAAAAACTGTTGTACTCGTACTGTATTACAATAATATATTCTATCCTATCATTAGCCTTATAATCCCACAACTGAAAACCATTCGAAAAGCGATTACGGTAACATCTTTTGAACGAAAGAAAGAGAAAGTCATTGCTTTCGTCACAATTTTATCCCACTTTCCACTGTAATACGTACATCATTTCAGCAAAAATATTACATTTCCATGTTCTCAGAAATAAATGGTAGTTTTGTTGAAACGTAATGTACAGTATTTAATATTAAAATGCAAAAATAGCTATAAAAACAATTAATACACCCGTAATGTACTGGCTGGCATCTCCACTCATCCCTGCTCCCGCGTCCAAGGTCACCACTCCTCCCAACTCGCTCCCTCCTCCGCCTCCTCCACCTCCTCACCGTCACTACTGCCGACAACAAACACAAATGTTTTGTGAATAACTGCACCTCCACTTCCGATGTACAGTACTGAACTGTACTGTGCTGTGCTGTGCATTTTTACAAACAATAAACATGGCAAGAAAAGCTATAAAAAAAAGAGATAATAATTTTACTTTACTGTACAGTACCTATCCTCGGCGACAGGACGGGGGTCATCGGGCTGATCGTCACTCAATTCCATAACGGGTGGTGAAGTGGGGGCGACGGTGGATTCAGCTGCTTCCTCACTGCCGCCAGTGATTGATGGTGTTAAATCTCTCCTTCGGTGATCAAAGAACATGGTGATGGGGAGTTGTCGTCTCTTTCTTTTCATTTCTTCCATGATGTTTTTGTATGGAGCAAAAACGTCATCCATCCCTCGCATGAATTTCAGGGCACCCACCATGGAGGGGACCAAACTATAGGCCAGGTTTTTCAGTGCCTCAATATTCCTGGTCATCTCCCCCAACTTCTCCAACGTTATTTCTTGGTGCTCTTCCTCTTCCTCATCCTCTTTCCCTTTCGCTTCCTCTTCCTCTTCCTTGCCTGAGTCTACTAACTCCTGTAGATCCTCCTCGGTCAGCTCAGTGTCGTGTTCTTCAATTAGCTCCCTAATTTCGTCCTCTGCCATGTCCTGGAAGCCTTCAGCAGCCACTTTCCTTGACAGTGCCAGGGTCTTTCTGAATATTTAAATTAAAATCCATCAAAATCATTTTCCTTGTCATCGTCTTAAGCACCAAACAGCTCCTCCCAGTCTTCTCCTTGAACAGGGCTAGAGGGTACGTGTTTTTCGAATCGTTTTCAATTAAAAAATGTTACAGCACATGTATATTTTACCTAAACTGTGCCTGAATGAATATATTCTCAGAAATAAATAGTAGTTTTGCTGAAACGTGATGTATTTCAATGTAAAATAGGTTAAAATACATGACAAAAACAAAAGACTTTACCTAACCTTCCAATGTTCAAGAGATGTTACTCGTTTTTTTAATGGTTTTCGGTTAAAATACTGTTATAATACAATGATATTCTATTCGTACTGTGCTTGATATACTACATTCACGGAAATGTAATATTTTTGCTGAAATGACGTACGTATTACAGTGGAAAGTGGGATAAAATCGTGACGAAAACAATGATTTTCGCTTTCTTTCGTTCAAAAGATGTTACCGTAATCGCTTTTCGAATGGTTTTCAGTTAAAAAAACTGTTACATCACAAGTGAATTCAGATAGAATATTATAGTAATACAACAGTTTTTTAACTGAAAACCATTCGAAAAGCGATTACGGTAACATCTTTTGAACGAAAGAAAGCGAGTCATTGCTTTCGTCACTTTCCACTGTAAAACGTACGTCATTTCAGCAAAATATTACATTTCCATATTCTCAGAAATAAATACAGGTTGTACCTCTCTAGTCCGGCATTCTGTGGTCCGGAAAATCCCGTGGTCCGGAACGATTTTAGTTTGTCCAATAGGTAGATAGGCAGCTTTTTTTTTTTTTTTTTTTTTTTTTTTTTACTTATTTGGTGTGTGTATTACAGGAGTATTAAATTTTGCCCTCAGGCCCTAATGTGGGTCAGTGGCCTATTCGAATTGGGCTAATCATAAAAAAAGCCGCGGGAAATTAAGGTTTGTTTACATCCGGCAGTTCGGCTGCTCTCTCTCTCTCTGCTTGTCTATACAGAGTACAACATTTAACCCTTCAATATATATGAGCAGTAGATAAGTGTTGCTTTCATATTCTTATGTAGAGTAATGACATATGTTTTCACATGTGCGCACTTACATACGAGCAGTCTCACTTTTTATTTTACCATTAATGGTTAGCTACTTATATTGTTCCATTTATTAACATTAAATAACATTACAGGTACTTCAAACAACCATATTAATTTTTTTACATTAATTTTACTACAGCTAAAATCAGGGTCTTATATTCTTCAGTTTTATATGTAGTACCAATCAGCACTGGTTTCGTAAGCTTTAACATAAACAATGCCGGCAGCCGTCTCGTCTCCTCTAATATTCCACGTATTATTAAAAAATTGTATTGTTAATTTAGCACACACGTACATTAATTCAATAAAAACAAATTCAGAAACATTAATTAAACTATATATGAACAGTAAATAAGTGTTGCTTTCATATTCTTATGTAAAGTAATGATGATATGTTTTCACGTGTGTGCACTTACATACGCGATCTCTCTTTTTTTCTTTACCATTATCGTTACCTACTTCTATTGTTCCATTTATTAACATTAAATAACGTTACTTAAAACAACCATATTGACTTTACTACAGCTACAGCCAAGGTCATATTTTCTTCAGTTTTATATGTAAAACCAGTCAGTCACTGGTTTTGTAATCAACGAAAACAATGCTGTGTCATTTCCTCGTGTGTTCTAATATTCTACGTACTATTAATGAATTGTATTGCTGATTTTGCACACATAAACATTAATTCAATAAAAAAGACATTCAGTAATAAACAAAAATGAATCTTTTGTACGTAAGAGAAATGACGCTGTTTACACGATTATGCACGTCGTCTGCACGTTGGCGGGCCGTTCAAACCCGTCGAAATTCAAGTTTCCGCCGTCAAAATTTGTATTTATTTATTTTTTTTTGTTCCAATAAAATACGTTAAGAATTAAAAACTCGCGAAATTTGAGAAGCTACTATACATTTAACCCTTCAATATGTCTTCAAAGAGACCATGATGCAGAGAAAGTGGTGCTAGTGCTTCCAAGCATAAGCACAAGTCACTATCTATCCAGGAAAAGGGTGAATTTCCATGGTCCGGCACCGGTCAGGTCCCGAGGTTGCCGGACTAGAGAGGAACAACCTGTAGTAGTTTTGCTGAAACGTAATGCATTTCAATGTAAATTAGGATAAACTACATGAAAACAAAAGACTTTACCTAACCTTCCGATGTTCAAGATATATTACTCGTTTTTTTAGTAGTTTTCGGTTAAAATACTCTTATATTAGTGATATTCTATTCATACTGTGCTTGATATAATACATTCACGGAAATGTAATATTTTTGCAACTACAATGCTGTTGTCAACACAAGCGTGGTTACAGCGAGACTGACTGAGTGAGGGAGAGCTATGCGTGTGTGTGTGTGAGGTTGCGGGAGCGGGCGGTGTCCCGTGTTCGGTGCCGCGTGCGAGTTGAATGGCGCGCGATTTGAATGTACTTCAATTACTTCAATGTACAGAATATTCCTCCGGCGGGGCAATCCGTGTATGCTAAACCCGCGTATGTTAAGGGCCGACTGTA
>NW_024754672.1:0-27222 GCF_018991925.1 Homarus americanus
CAATTTATAACTCCAACAGAACCATAATTCCCATACAAAATTTCCGTAAACGATTCAGTGTTGTTGATGACGCGTGTTTAGTGAGGTTCAGTGACTTCATAACATTACACTCCGTTATGAAGGACTTGTGGAATCCTTCTTATTTATATTAATAGATTTGTTGATAAAAATTTCGTGTTTTATTTTACGTTTATAAGAACTTTACGCCATCATGTTCTTAACTTCATAAATTCACCAATGATAATTACTGAAGTTTAATTTAAGGGTTTTTGGTCTGTATTTCCCCGTTTATTATTTTGATGTTTCTCAGAACTGTTGTAATGTGTACAATAGGCGTCAAGTAGCCAGCGTGCAGAGAAAATGGCCAGAAGCGACATACATAGAAACAAAGATTTTCCCAACCATTTTTTTCGACAGCTGAAAAGTGAACTTCTCTTCCTGAATGAATTTCCTCTCCCATCAGTGACTTAAAACAGTTCAAAGCCAAGGCAGCAGACGCCCCCCCCCTACAAAAAAAAGCTCTCCATTGTGCTGTTTTGTTCACTTTCGTTTTTTTTCTTCCACGGACGTTTTAGGGAATAGTTTTTTGTCTATAGTAAGAACAAAAGTTGATAAAACAATACTGACGTCTACTCGTTCTATCAGATCACTTACTACCCCTCAGATCAGTGTTTGACAGGTACTAACCATCAGATCACTTGTTAATCAGATCAGGGATTATCATGCAATGCCCTAAAGATTCATTTTCCTTTCGTGAATGTTGGTGTTTGTGTTGAATTAATTTCCCCTGTGTCAAAGGACCAAGTCATTTGTCTGGCGAGCACTAACGCTTATTACGGCCTGAGATCATTTAGCGATGTGATATATACTGAGTCTCCCAATATACACCTTTAACCTATACCCTAACCTGTCGTCGTCAGTCAAAGTGATGATGATAGTAATAGTGCTGCTGTTACTATTATTACTGCTGCTACTGCTACTACTTAGTTAATGTTACCACTACTACTACTACTGCTACCACTAACAACATCATTATCATAAAACGGATAATTAGAAAATAAATCGAATGGTCACAGTATAAGAAAATCCTATTACATAGCCTTTTGAATAATCCTATTAAATAACACAATGTTTACTAACAGTTCAGGATAAACAATTTCCGTTTACGATCTTTTAATTCTCTTCTCTGTGGTGAAGGGTCTCTTAGAACACATTCAGGCAGTGTGAAAGAGAAATAGAGAAACTGATTGATAAAAATAGACTGAGAAGGAGAAAATGGGCAAGACAATTGTTTACAATAGTTATCAAGATACTTAGCTCTACAGAGGAGATTGTTATTCTTGTTTACGACTGAGTGTCGTCCTCCACCAAGGGTCGAGTGTTGATAACGTCTCACATGGTCCTGTTTGTTCATCGTCCTCTCCTCCTAAGATACATCCCGTGTTGTAAACCAATAATAATACCAAATTGTGTTGTTTTTCCTTATCTCAGGTTTATACACACTTGTAAATCTCACTATTAGGTGGCTGTTAACTTTCAATTCCAAAATATTTCGGTAACAAGACGAACACCCGAGCTCTATATAGGAGCGACCAATTAAACTGTTTTCAACACAAATAAAGAGTGAGGTAGTCCAGGTTCACAGGTGAGGGATGGTGCTGAAGGTATTGACACGAGAGCAATTAGGAAGATGAAGTGTATATTGTAGTGTGTGTTCGTACATCATCATGGTTATTGGAATATGGTTGCCGAGTGGATGCAGCGCTTACCTCATGCCCTAGGGGTCGTTAGTTCGCACCTGGGGCTCCCCACGTCCACTCAGATATGAATGGGTACCTAATTTGACAGTTGTGAAAGTGAAGGTGTCCGAGAACAGTGCCGACCACACTGCTTCCTTATGTGCCGGAAACAGGTTTAGTCTACAGTGTGATCTATCCTTATTGGCTCCAGCAGGTGATCAGACGCATGGAGCCACACTGCTAGACATCTTTACTACCTACATACCACCAGTGATGTGTGCGTTGTTGATGTTATATGACGCACGTTAGACATCATCCAGAGGTTCAGGACTTCAACTCAAAGTAATTTCTTAAGGAATCTTTCGTTTTTCCATGAGAACAGATACACCAGTTGAGATTTCATACAGTGACCACATAATATATCTTCAGCTCTCGAGTACACACTGGTGGACGACAGGCAGCGGGGTTTGCTAGAACGAGGGCTTCACTAGTGTATTGAGGGAGTCACGGTGTGGTGGATGAGAGGAACAAGACACGGGGAGTCGGGTGTCCGCCGTTATGTAGTGTAAGTTAAGGACGGGACTAAATTGTGAGACAGACGGCTGGGTAAAGTGGACACTGACGGGGTGAGTGAGTGAGGTGGGGCAGGAGGAGTAACACAATGGTCTCTGTGGCTGTGAATATTTCATTAAACTTTTGACATGATAGACTAATAAGACACTTTACCATGTGTATAATAATTAATTGAAATGTCTATGTTAATTTGATGTACTGTATTGTATTTTGTGTGGCCTGATTCTCAAAACTTATTTATCTTAAAACAGGATTCACCCAGGCATTTAATGGTATACACATAAGTTAAAAATAATAGGTTGATATAATACCATGTGATTGTTACTCTCAGGTAAATATTTCATCAATTCAGAGCCACAGAGTAAACTATGTTGAAACTACAAACGCTCACTTTACCAAACGCGTAAATTTTCACACCGGTTCATAAAGCTCCTGCCTCCATTAGGACATTATCACCTACAGTGCACCACAAATTGCATTAGGCATTTAGAATTAGCAGGTAATGTAACCCATGTCAACTTTATGTCAGTTACGTGAGGGAATTTACCTGGAAAATTTTACTTTTATCTAAAGTTTAGACAGATAATTAGAGAATACATGAGTCTTAAAACTTAATATTTCGTACACACGCATACAAGGACATACAACACACACACGCACACACACACACACGCACACACACACACGCACACACACACACACACACACACACACACACACACACAGGTGTACAGTTTAGTAGCCAAACAATATATAATAAGAGGACTATAATCCCAAATATTGTTTTCGCTGTCACGACAGTTTACGAAACAGACGTGATAGTAATTCTCTCTGGTAAATTAGTTGTAACATGAGAAAAAGTTTGGTCTTAGGTTAGGATGATACGCCTTTACATAATATACCTCATATTTGTTACGCTTCTGCCCGACACTTTACTATCGTTTCATTAAAACAAAAATGTTACAAAAGTTAGCGAAATTTTTTTTATGCTGGTTATCGTTTTCTGTTTATTTCTATCACACGTAGAGTATATTTTGGTAAACCAACTTTATACAGAATTGAAATGGATATTCCATTACTCTGATTTGTGAATCGATTTACTGATATGCATAATTTTTTTTACATGGAATATCAAATAAATTTGTATTAGCGGAAATAATATAAATATATTTTTATGTTGTCATGAAGACGATACACAGGTTGTAGTACGAAGCTGTAGTGTGAACAGAACAAAACACTTTCTAGGAACAAGTGGGGAATGTTATCTAGTCCTGGAATCTTGTTAATATTTAAACGTAGAGAGAGAAATTGAAGATTACATGGAAAGCAATCTCAGACTTTACATACTTCCCGAGACCACCAATACTTTTAAGATGTAGTGAGAGATTGTAGCCAAGAAAGCTGAAACGAGGTGACAGGGAGGAGGAGGAGACTAGGAGATGAAGAAGGTGTATTGCTCATGGTTTAAGGTGGCAGGTGTATTGCTCATGGTTTAAGGTGACAGGTATGTTTCTTTTGGTTTAAGATGACAGGTGTGTTTCTTTTGGTTTAAGGTGACAGGTGTGGTCTTCATGGTTTAATGTGACAAGTGTGTTCCTCGTGGTTTAAGGTGAGAGATGTATTCCTCAAACCGCTTTGTCATCATTGTGGGATGATTGGTATACCTGTATATAAGGAACAGCAAGATGGAAGAACTTTATGTAATGGTAATGCCTTGGTGGGGGGAGGGTGGGGTAAATGTAATTATAACAACTGATACCTGAAGTACATTTTAGGTTAAGGGAAGAAGCTGTGGGTGATCCTTGGTGGGGGGGGGGGTGTCCGAGTCTTAACTTGAGATCTGAATCTTAACTTTACGAGTGAGAGTCTCTGATGATGATGTATAGTGATGTAGTTGATTGACTCTGACGTTCCAGGGTGGTGAAGGACTCGACCAAAGATAGAATGGTAATTGAATTGGACTCCAGAAAATGGGGAATGAATTGCAGTTTATGCTGCTGAATTGGATTGCATGGGGATTAAATTTGACTGAACACATTTAATTGGACTTAACGGAGACTAATTGGAGTTAATGGGGACTGAATTAACTCCTCTACTAGTGGATGATATTAGATGTAACTGGAGGCAGGTAGTCGCTGATAGAGGAACATATACCTTCACCTGCCTAAGTTTGAGGAACATGTCATCCCGTCAGAGGAGATGAAGTTTAACATGGTATCAGGAGGTAGCTGGGCTGGGTGGTGACATCTTCTATCCGGTCAAGACTAATATTGGGAAGTTTAAAGTGTCGACGTAATAAATATGTCACCAGTTCTTAGTGGGATGATCCACTCCAACTAGTCCTAGATTGTTCGGACGCTTTCGGTCGTCTACATAATCCAGGTGATCCATCGTCTTGACAGTTTCGTTTTAAGTTTACTGTTCCTCTTCCTTCTTACAGCCATTGAAATGTCGCCCTAAGAGTTCGATTCGCTGAAGTCGTCACCAGCATTGATTACAGGTCACGCATTCCGCCTTGGCAGACTTCCAGGCATTTTATGACCTCGTTCTATTTAACAGTGAGACGATGGCTCACTGTTAGCTGTGGTGGTGTGTTACTGTGATGGTGGTGTTGTGTTACTGTGGTGGTATTGTTTTATTGTGTTAGTGTTGTGTTACTGTGGTGTTGTAGTATTACTGTGGTGGTTTAATGTTACTGTGGTGTTATGTTATTGTGATGGTTTGTTACTGTGATGGTGGTGCGTTAATGTGGTGGTGGTGGTTGTGTGTTACTGTGGTAGTGGTGGTGTGTTACTGTGGTTGTGGTGTGTTACTGTGGTGTTGGTGGTGGTGTGTTACTGTGGTGGGCGACTTTGACCAAAAGAGTTTACAAAAGAACACATAATAAATCTTTACTGTATAACGTGTAAGACAACAAGAGTAATGTGATAACACTCAAGTTTCTAGTCATCAGTTATTCCCAGTTTATTACAGCAAGTGACTAATGTTTGAGGGAATGAAGTAAAGTTAATATTGTTGACAAAGAACAACAGTGACAGGTAACTTTAAGAAGCAAGGAAGACATAGAGGGAGGAGAGAGCAGCACCAGGTTTAGTGCACTTCCTCATTCTCTTGTTGGTGTCTTAATAATGTTCTTGGTAATTAACTGCTTCATTAGTGGAGACATTAGTGCCACCATCAAATTTAAGGTGTCCGTTTTAGGGCCTCTGGTTATAATGTTCATCGTATAATGTTGCTTAACTGGGGGAGAGGAGTCAGGTGAAGAGAGTAGAAAATAATAGCGGAATTTTTGGTGTACATATAAAATTTTGGACATGATTACAGTACATTCAGATATCAGACACCACAGTTTTCCCAGGATGGGATTTCTTTTTAAATGAATATTGAAAACAGTCAAGATGGGGCGTGAGGGATTTAGTCACTTCCGGAGTTGGGGAAAAACAACAACAACAGAGGAGTCTTTAAGTTGGCCCACAAAAAAATCCTTAAAACTAACACAAAACAGCTGACGATATGTGACATTGACGCCTGTGTGGGTGTGTGGGTGATTTAATTCCCTAACTTACTCCAGATCAAGAGATGATGTATCGTCTGTCCACCATTTTAACTCCTCAAAAATCGTGGGTAAGCAAATTAACCAGAAACTTGTTCATCAACACACACACTTAGTCTCAGCCTGAGGAGAAATCTGAGTTAAGATTTTATGAACGACCAACTTTCTCCAAGACAAACAATACTCCCTCACTTAACAGCCAACTTATCTGGATGAAACAAAGGGAAATTAAATTAAATGATTAACGTGGTTCCTCGTACCTGTGAGAACAAGAGTAAGAATGGCTAATAAGCTACACCATCGCTTGCTGGTCATAATATTTGTTCATGAGTCAATAGTTTATACTTACAGATGACGAGTCAGTTTAAAGACAACGGTGGAAATACAAAGGATCATTGTTCTATCAACTGTATATATTATAACTTGGCAATATAGGGACTCGCATGCCAGGTGTTGTAGTGTTGAGGACTCACAGCCAGGTGTTGAGGGGATAATGACAGGTACTGTGGCAAGAGGAAAATTTTTCGTACCAGCTCGGCACCAGCACACGGCGGTCACCACATTAATATCCCAGGCGCTGCTCGCTCACATTTGCATCAGTGTGGAGAAATGCTTCATCCTGAAATGCATTTATTTTGTATATGATGTTGATAAACCGGTGAAATATTTTCCCTCCGTTAAGCTTAATTTTAATGCATAGACCGTTTTCTTCTGGTGAATATTATTAATACTGAAAATTATATGAAACTTTGACGGTAATATTATTCCTTAAAAGTGATTATTTAGTTCTCAGAGAATTTGTTATGAATTAATAACATCAGTCAGGAGGTGTCCCTGTGTGTGGTGCTTGTTGACAGTGTTAACATGGTGGTGTCCCCCCACCCCTCTGTGTTCTACCTCTCCTCTCTCTCTCTCGTTTTCTGCTCCTCGCTTCCCTCCTCCTCCTCTCAGTCCCCTTCCAAACGTCCATTTATATCATGTCCCTTCATGGCCATTTCCCCCCTCTCTACACTGTCATCTACACTACTTTTAGGTGTGGGGGGAGGGTTATTCTCCAATTTAGTTGTGTTTTGGGGGGAGTGGGGACGGGGCCCATTTGAAAATTCCACCTTCGGGACACTTCTGGGGGTTCACAAATTGTGCACACACACACACACACACACACACACACACACACACACACACACACACACACACACACATATATATATTGTCCTTTATACATACAGATGGCTCTAAAACGGGACTAAAGACTCTAACAGGGCAGATAGTGAGCCAAGTAGTAAAAGGGACAGACATATCAAAGGCCACTGGTGTTCTCTGGCGATTATTTCAAGCTGACTAAAAATTATATTGTTAAGGTGAGGGAGACCTTTAAGGCGTCTTTGTTAATGTGATATGTAAATAAAGATCCTTTAGAGAGTTTGATATATAAGAACAGATTTAACCTGTGAGCAAAAGTGGAATGGTAATAAATCTATAGTTAACTAATTTTAACCTTACCTTTAACCGATATTCATGGTGACTTAACCATTTGTTGCTTACATTAACTATAAATTTATTGTCAAGATTTATGGTCATTAGTTTTATAGTTTATCATCAAACTTTTATTCTAAATTCACTTTCTACATTTTTGTTTTCGTTTTCTCTCTCTTTGTCTGCCGACTAATTACCAGGGAGGGCCGTCGGCTACCGCTCACTGTCAACAGTATACAGTAAATGGAGCCTTGTGGACCGTGGTATGTGCCCAGTCTGATCGTCAGTATTCCTTCTAAAACAACACATTGTATTTACCTTTACTCTCGCGTTTTCATCGTTTTTGTTCTAATTTTTTATGCACATCATTTTTTCCTACTTTGAAACTTCAGTTTTTGCAGTTATGTGTTTTGTCGCATGATTTATTTTTTTGTAAGTTTGGCATTTAATTTATTCGATAAACTGGTCTTATTTACATGACTAAGTATTGTTTCGAAATATATCTTATTAACTTTACCCTTTGACTAGATGACAGGTGTTCTTAGATAGAGGAAAATTAATGAAATATCGGTCATATGAGTAACCTCACCTAGGACAGCCAAACTATCTTATATTGTAAACAGGAGGAAGGAAACATGAGTGATAATCAGAGATAATTTTCAATATAATAAAATGAAAGATTAAGGAAAGATAAAATGAAAACAAAGGTCTAATAAAAGTTCGTATTAACAACTTGAGAAGAAGAGAACTGAATACTGAAAATTAAATGTAAAATAATATGTCTAAGTCGCCACGATAGTCCGATTGGGAACAACACTAGGAGGGGAGGAGGAGAAGGAGGAGGGAGGAAGAGGAAAAGGAGGAGAAGATGGAGGAGAAGGCCCTGAAGTAACGTAACCAGAAACAATGTATGTAAGGAACACTTATGATGTACTCACTATGTACTACAGTGATGATATGCCTCTCATGTACTCTCTACTGCAGGTTCTCCACAATATTAAAACTATCGACACACAGAGAACATAGTAGCTGGTAGGAGAGTATCAATAGATGGTCTTGGTTATAATGTATTCAGGAATCTTAACCCAAGTTGCTTCAGATGTATTGCGTTGTCTGATTAATAAACCCAACCGTAGAGAGACACAGGTACAGTCACCCACAAAAGTCCTGTCGTGTCTCCTCCTGAACCACGAACCCCGAGATTCAGACTCATAAATCCGAATCATTTATGGATAGAATAATGCATCGGTGTCTACTGCTTTGGGTTCACGAGTCTGAATCTCGAGGTTCGTGATTCAGGAGGAGAGGCGACAGGACTTTTGTGGGTGACTTACTCCCAAAGTCTCGTTCTATCTCAAAGTGGTTGTTTATGTCTCTCTACACGTCTCTCTCCGCCGTGAATGAGAAACTCAACCACTTAGATCTTTATTTCCCGAAAGTAATCATAGCCCTGGTCAAGACATGAGTGAGGTGTGCATGGGGGGAGGAGAGTGTGTGCTATATTCCCCGGCTTACTGTTTTAGGTCTGTCACAGGACATTGACCCCGGATGTCAGGATCTGTGGAAATCCTTAAAATGAGGAGAAATTCTGGGAACTTCAACAAAGTCTTGGTGAAATAAAATAAAACATCGCAGGAGGAGAAAGACAATATTTTTGTTATTATGTCTTTCTTTCATCTTTACTTCTCTCCCATTGTTTGTCGAGCTGATTTAGGGACTCGGAAACATCAAAGAAAATAGGAAATAATATAGAGTTCGGTGCAGGAGACGTATAGAAACCTTAGGACGAGGCTAAGACAACACACACCTGCTCACACCTTCACCTTATACGCACAAGTTACGAAAGTGAATCTACAGTGACCACAATGACTCATAATGTTTTATAACAGCTTAGTGAGTACAGTGAGTCACCGTAACTACTGACATTTGATATTTATCTTTGATACAACTAAGGGAATGAAAGTAGATATAAGAAAGGCTCTGAGTCCCATGTTGATAAGAAAATAGTGAAAATCCTGGCTATTTAAGGTGTCTAGTAACAGATAAACAGGTTAAAGTTTTATGTATCTCAGTGGCAGGAGCTCCATATCATTCAGTTATAGATCCAAACATTAAACTACTCTCATGGTGAAGGTCTACAGCTTCAGAATTTATGAAGAACTGAGAATATTATTAAAAAGTCATTATCAAGATTATTAAGTGTGTTTCTAGTACCAAAATTTAGAATAAGCTTTTTTTAACGTAAGGAAGGGAATATATCCTTTTTCCTGCCTAAGCGATTATGGTCTTATGCTGTTCCTAATTTAAATTCTACTCCTCATACACTGACGGTAATATCACTATTCTCCTGGATATTCTAGACAGTATGGGCTGCAACCTCTGCGTTTATGATGAGGAAGCATCTCTCAACAAAATCGACCACGGTAACTTTAGGAAAAGAACAGTGGCGTAATAGGGTGTGTCATAGGAGGGAAGATCAGCTAAAACTAATGGCCCATCACTTTTTTGGTAGATTTTAGTGTATATAAACAGAAAATAATTTCAGTTTCAATATTTTGCAACCTTTTGCTAGGTAAATTTTAGCGTGAAATTTATCGAAAATCTAACGTACAGCTGCATTAGTGCATTACAATTAAATAGTGAACATTGCTTTCTGACTTCATTCTTTGACAACCCAACTAACAATATTTTTTTCTGTTTCAGATTCTGATGCATTTATAAGTTGATAATATTTGCGATGGCTGCTTGTGTCAGGACGAGGAACCAAAAATCCAGCCATCTCAGTCACTATCTTGGGTCTGGGAGAGAGCTCCTGAAGTCGGAGTTGCCTACATTGAGATATGCTTTGAGATACGGTGTTTTAATCAGGCAAATCAGTGAAAAGAACCAAAGAACTTACACAAACAAAGACATTGCCAGTGATATGACGAAAGCTGTGTTGGCACAGTACACTCTGGCTAACGCTCAGTTCAAGCCTCCAGTCATAACAAGTCAGAAGAAGATTAGTGAGAGACTGCTAGCCAGTTGGAAAAGGCAAGAGATATCTCTCTTGGGAGAGGAAAACTTGCAGTTAAGGACAGCTTTGCCAAGCAACTGGACCAGTTATTTGACATAATTACTTGCAAGTGCCCAATTGTTCTCTGTCCTGAGTTTGGGATGCGATCGTGACGTATGGAAATCCGAGGCCCACATCTCCTGTTTGCAAGCGTGAGACGCGAAGATTCCTGTGATCAATTGGCATTTGTCAAGCACAGAAGAAGACTGGCAGTATAGGGGCTCTCCTTGATTTCTAGCCAAGATATTCCGGGTCCAAGAGACGGGAGGCTGCAAGAGAGGCGAAGAAGGAGAAAGTTGCCGAGGAAAAGAGACTTGAAGAGGCCCAGGATGAGAGTAAAAGGCCGATGATTGGAGTCAAAAGCTAGGATTCAGAGTTTAGTGACTTCCCCATGGCTGATCCGAGTGCTGACCAGGAGAATGGTGACTTTGTCCCTAGCAGAAAATAATGATCCCAAACCTTCCAGGCATAAGATTCGAATAGGAAAAGATATCGAGCATAGCTCTGGCAGCATCACGACACCACACTGGTCTCAGAGAAGCGCAGAGATAGCAACAGCTGCTGGATTGACGGTGAACTTTGGTAACACGATGAAGATGTTCACCTGGTGATAGATCATAACAAAGTAAGGAGAGCTCAGGAGAAACTTGTCCAGTAACCTAGAAAGGAGGAGTTTGATAAGGGGATAAGAGAAAAATGGAATCAATTGTTTGTTCTTTGATGGGAGAAGGGATGACACTAAGTCATTCGCAGTTGGAGAGATTCTGACAAGTTGTTTCCTGCCATGGTGAAGGAGGGAACACTACTCCTGTTCTGATGAACCAGGGAGGGAAGTATTTTGTGGCATTTCACTCCAGAAAAGATGACATCAGGAAACCAGCTGAGATAGTGGCAGATAACATTGTGGACTTTGGCTCCAGAGGGCATGGAGCCAGGCCCTGCAGGCCATTGGAGGGGACAGCACCAACACGAACACAGGGTGAGGGGGGTCATACAGTGGATAGAGCGGAAGATTGGGAGGAAGCTGGTCTGGATTGTTTGTGACCTCCACACCAACGAGTTGCCACTCAGACATCTGATCAGAGGCTTTGGATGGCAAGACTCTTTTCAAACAACAGATGGTCTGGTCCTCTTGGTAAGATGCTGGACTCTGCCACTGAGTTAGAAATAAATCCGAGCTTTGAAAAAAAATCACAGTTGGCCCTCCACTCGTTGAGCTTGCACATACTGTCATTGACGACCTGAGTACTGACCAGTACTATGGTTACATGATTTGCAGTGAAACTGGGGTCCTGCCTGATGAGCTTGCTTACCTGCAGATAGGTCAGTCTCACATTCTGGGTGGCTCACAACGGCTCTCAGGTTCTGCAGAATTTGGAGTCGCTCATCATAAACTGAAGAACCAACTACAACCTGGTCAATTTGGTGTCTGGCTTGCCAAATTGGTTCAAACACCAAGATCAAGTCATCGTTCTCCGAAGGTCGAGCATGTTCTCTTCAGCTTGGCTCTGAAGTCAGCTGGGGAAGGTTGTTCAGTTGTGGAGCAGACTGTGAGGAGATCTTCCTGGTATGCTCATCGAGGCAGTTCTGCAGACAATGCTCTGCAATAAGGATGAGGGAGGGAGAAGAGTGGCAGTCAAAGATCTTGGATATGAGAGACTTATAGAGAGGATCTGGGCATGACGAATCAGTTGGTGACGATTCCTTCAGGGTCAGGAAGACTCCTGAAGTCAATCTAGGTGCCAAGACCCTCACTGATAGGTGCCAAGACCCTCACTGATCTCATAGATCTGGATAACATCCAGGCTGGCAGTGAGCCCCCTCTTACCTGCAGCCTCACCAATGTTCAAGTCAGAGCTTTCCTGGACAACCCCATGCATGTCTCTGCCTGGCCCTTGCACACCCAGAGTATAGAGCGTTGTGTACAGCAAGTGAGCGAGGCCAGCAGTCACATGTACAGCCAGGAGAGGAGGGAAGGCTACATCCGAGCTCAGGTGGTCAGCAGGGAGGTGATGAGTAGAAACAGAAGTAAGAAAGACATGTTCTCTTTGGTGTGCAGCAACACCGGGTCGTAGTAGTAAAACCGGTTTTTGTATTTGATGATTTTGTTTTCTAAAGGAATATTAAATTTAATAAATGTGTCAAGATCATTCGTTTCACTATTCTGGATCATTTTCATCCTAATAAATTAACCTGATACATTTACTTTACTTTAAATAAGCTATTTAGTGGTGTTGGTAAAAGGGTGGGAATACTGAATTTCATAAGATTTCAAGTTAAAATTTACCTAGCAAAAAATAAAAACTTTTCAAATCTGAAGATATCACATGATTCTGCACATAGAACTACATCATTAATACCATGGGCCGATTTTTCAAACTAAAAAAAAAAAATTCGCCTCCGTATGACACACCCTAGTGGCGTAATGAAACCTAATTACAGATATAACTTTCCAAAATTCCCAACACTTTCATCATGTTCAATGTCTACAGAACTCCCTGGCCTCTCGCGTTTTTCCATTCTCCTACAGCGTATACTGTCAAATCTAGAATCGTTACATGGGGTGGAGACCTAAGATTCCACGTTGGTTTCTGGGCCCCCTGGAGGGCAGAGTCAGAACTTATAATATATGTCAAAACGTAAGACCACTTTTCAGAGCCATATGAAAGCATGGCATCTGGGATTTTTAACACGTGCAATAGATAGAGCTCATCATTTTGACTAACATTCATTCTATTTACTTCTGTCACAAGTGAATAATAATGAACCTAAGAGAACCTGACCTAACCAACAAAAGAAACCCACTTAACCTAACCTAACTTTCTAGATGGGAGGGGGGGGGGGGTTAACCCTTTGGTGTAACTTTACGATTTTTGTGGACGAGAGAATACGCTCGGATAGAGTGGGTCGGTTGTAAAAAAAGTGAGCAGGTGACATGTGCTCCCGAATATGATAACAAGAATGAGAAGGAGATGGTTGTACATAACTAAAATAATACCTAATTGGTCGAGAACTACAATTGTTGGCAAGAGTGTATTTTGTCTACTCGTCTCCTGAGCTTCGACAATAGCGGAACAAGTCAGTGAACAGTCGGCTTTTAGCAGGAAACAATCAACGAGTGCTAATTATAAATTCAACGCTTAGTGGTTCGATAGAAAGGGAAATGACGTAGGGAGGAAAACTGGATTTCCATCTTAATGTTAGAACAAACACACGGCAGTGGAGATAAATTTAAGCTTAAAGTGTCAATCCAGGAGTAGCATGGTAGTGTTTTTGACCTGTAGATTAACACTTTTGCTAATATGATTGAAAACTAAAGAAAACCCGTATTTGGCCAGCGAAATTGGTCATTATTGTCTTTAAGTTTCGTCTGGTCAACAAATAACAAACAGCGCAACTAACCATCTTTCTGTGTTCAGGTGCACAAACGAACAAAAATATAAGAACACACAAACACACTTAAAAATATTCAGACACGTTCATAGCGTCACACAAAATAAATACCAGCAAACAATGTTTTACTTTCATATAATGTACTTCATGTAACCACACAACTTGGCCGTCGGAGTTCTCTTTGGTCAATAATTTTCGTGTTCATCCTTGAATGTTTTCCTTCAACTCGTAGTTTCAGCCTTTTGTGTACAGAAGCAAGTAACTACACGTCTACGCACAACACTTCCTAATACGACAGAATCGACCGTGACGCCGTCCATGTTTGTCTTCGCCTGCTCTGTATTGAGTCTGCCCTTCCCCTTCGTACTCAGAAACTTTGTTTTTAATTTACTAGGTGCTTGTCATTAACCAGGACTAACAGTGTTCTCTGATTAATAACTTAGTGGGTATAATGGCCTGGTATACTGTACACTGAGGTGTGGTTTTTGCTCAACAGCGCTTCCCTCATATCAGTTATAATCCGGGAAAGACATGCAGCATACGTCGTTTTATTGGGTGAGTAATGTAAGACAAAGTATGCAGGAATATATCTATTTCCTGTACACTTGTACAGAATTAATAAGATGAATTTTCTATAGCACAATGAGTTCAAGTTTAGTGAACCAACATGTTTATAACAAGAACATTAATTTTGTTTTCTAAACATACATTCCTTCCTGATTTTCAGGCGCGCTAGTTTGTGTCCATACGTCTATGCCCCCGTATGAAAACAGGAGAAATTGCAGAGAATATTATCAATAATGTAGAGGTTATATAAAATAAATACTTTATATGATCAAAAATATAATCCAAATCCACAAATATTACCAAGAAGGAAAGTTCTTGTGTCTGGTGCTCAGGGCAGAATCGGGCGGTCATCACAGTTGACCATGCTCTCCCAATTACACAGGTGGAGTTCGTCGTTGTAGAGGGTGTACTTCACGCACCGGAATTGGAAAGCCAGACCGCCTGAGCACTCACAATAGCTTGCGCAGTCTTCAGGGTCCGAGAAGAACTCGGGCACTGGTAAGAGAGACAGAGAGATCACATAGTTGTTGGGCGTTTTGTTGGTTATGAGTCATGGATTTTAAAACAAGAAAGATATTGGACAGTAATTGAGAAACTTGGCTTTTAGTTGATCTTTGGCCATGACCCTTAACATACAGATATGACTGGCCAATGCATCTGCTACACAGATTTACAAGAGATAGACCTCAGAATCAAGAAAATCAAGTTATAAATATCAGAAATAACTGAAGACGAACGAATATGATGTCTTCCATAAGTCTTATTTATCAACATGGCATTCATTACCGTGTGTGTGTTTGTGTGTGTGTGAACAGGGGGAGACAAAGTTTTAAGTGTCAAAGACATTAATCTCTCACAAGGGTCTAACATGCTTCCACATTTTTATTTGGTTAATGGTATTTCACGCAGATTTGTAATGCACTGTTGAGAACTCTGTGCAAATCAGATTCTGTATTGAAAACGGTGTAAATCAAACATAATTATTTTTTTTCATCCAGGTCAAGTAAGTAACCAAATGAACAGTTTCAGGCTAACTGGGTCAGCTGAGCTATGAGTATGATAGTTGTGAACACCGATATAAATGCGACACAAATCACTGATCGTCGGCTTACAAGGATTTCCACCTTGGGGTATTCACTAAACATTCAACTGGACAATAAAACTCCCGATATCAGATAGGCTCTGCAAAATTCTCAAATGTCCAACCGGGTATACTGTTATATGATGCACATGCAAAATACACGGGTGGGTGTGATGCACACACACAATACACGGATTATTGATATATACTAGTATGATGCAAATAAAAAACACACATAGAGCCTTCACAACAGGTACCCACTAGAACCATCAACTGGAGGGCACTTGTCGGAAATCTCTTGAGAACATTGGGGTGCCGCGGTGGTGCTCTCCTGGCCCAGAGCGGGCACAGCCACCGCTATCACCACCACCAACAACAACCCACACTTCTGTAATCAAAACACCAGCGTCAGTATAATAGATTTACTAAAGATGACAAGGAATGAATGAAAAATGCAACGATGACTTAATGAAAGGGATATTGACTCGATGTAGAAGAGAAACGGGGCGTAATGAAGATAACGTAGCTTTACTGAAGACGTTGATTGTGGGTTTATTGAAAAAAGATAACCAAGTGTGGTAGCGATAATGAGGGTTTCTGCATCAAGGAGTTTCATCCAATTGAAAATTTATTGTGTATGTGTTAATAATGTAAATTTGTTTACATTAAAAGTAGAGTAAAAATTAAAATATGACTTGCATAAAAAATATAAAGAGAGTCCTATAACTGCACAATGAAGCAGATTTTTATACGTCGCCCAACGAGAACTAACACACAGCGATGTGATAGCTGTTACATTTATATTAATCTGACATGAAGTTTCTAGTGCCTGTATTCTATGACGCCTAGAGTTTATATTTTAGTGTTGGAATTTTGAACAATGGAACAGTATTTTATGGGATATTCTCCATGGATTAATAGGCACGACTCCAACAGCTTTAACGAGAGTAACTTTCTCCCGCTTCGTAGCTTTTCGACTGCTGGGTGAATCTAGTTGAATCTGTTTAATGGTAAGCAGAAGTCTCAAAATTGATCTTCTTATTTAAAGATAGTTTTCCTGCCGTTCGCCTCGAAGCCAAAACACCACTGTCCACCACAACCCGCCAGAAAAGAAAGGTCAGAGTGTCCCAGCACGGAGGTAAACAGTCTCTTTATTTAACTTTCATACGAGGAGAATAGTATGATGTCCTCAAAGCCAAATAGCTTACGAGTACTCACCATGCTAGATGAGCTTGTCCTCAAAGCCAAATAGCTTACGAGTACTCACCATGCTAGATGAGCTTGTCAAGACAACAACGAGCTAGGGCTGAGCTAGGCCTACACTCCCATACACACGAGTACATAAAGACGGTTATGTAAGGTATTTTGGACAACAGGGAAAACCCAGCTGTTTGATGGCCCTGCACTGAACTGTGATAGTGGCTGATCGTACTGACAAATTTCGCCACATTGTCTCTCACGATGGCCGAAAATAGAATGATTCTTTACAAATCTAACCTAACCTAACCTAACTTAACCTCACCCAAACTAATCAACTCTAATCTCGTGCGGAAGACAAGGTGATGTAATTGTTCAACATCTTCCTCCGATGTTTTGGGCTTTCCTCCACCTGGTTATTTTAGAACACTGCCAGTCTCTTAGGGTCGGTGGTTCCTTGCCAACGTTGTATAGAATCGTCGTTGCACCAGGGTAGGTGACTTCAGTTCAGCCATCCATAAAAAACATTTCGACTTTTCTTGTGCGGGTCATCATAATTCAGTCACACACACACACACACACACACACACACACACACACACACACAACACAACACACTAAGCATAGAAAGTTAGATATATGGTACGATAACTGTGCAAGAATCAACATCCTGACATTTACACCAAAAAATATAGAAGGCTTCAAAGTTGCTTCATCTTAATGTGGACACCTTGTATGTCGATGAATGTTAAAATAATTCCAGATGATGCAATTGTCAATTTTTAGGTACAAGGTGAAGGAACACATTATTAACAGTTGTCTCTCCACTTCTACAATTAAAACTGTGAAATAGTTGTGATAATATAGATCTTACTACAGTTATGTTCAATATTCCAAGCTCAATATACAGTAAAGTATTAAAACTCCTCAAATTCAGAGTTTACCTCAATAGTTGATTGGTAAAAAAATATATATAATTGTACGAGATGGACAAGAACCATATCGTGGATAACAAGGGACAAGAAGCCCAGGTTTCTCTCGTCCGGGTCACTACTATTCCCCGCAAGACCTCCTCAACACCCACCTCCTCCTCCATCCCCCACACCTCCTCCAGCTCCCACACCTCCTCCAGCTCCACCACCTCCTCCAGTGGAGGACGGGATCTGCCTCAGCTTACCTGGGACCATCTTAGTCTCATGGGTAAGGTTGGGACCGGTAGGTACGGGGTGAGCCACCATGGTCAGCTCACCCTAGACAACGGGGACGTGACTGAAGTGGTAGTGAAGATCCTCCATTCCGGCAAGGACAACACCAAGGAGGCCCGCGTCCTACACGAGCTGGCCGGGACGGGGGGCGCGCCTATCTTGTACGGCGTCACAACCGATCCCCACGCCATCGTCATGCAGTACTGCCGGGGTGTGACTCTCTCAACAATCTTACACCACTTCAGGTACCAAGTCCACCATCGTCAGGAGGCCTACGACGCAACCTGCGTTGCCCTTGCCGAGTTTCACGGTGCTGGTTACAGCCACCTGGACCTCCACGCCGGCAACGTCATCATCGACACCTCCACGTCACCTTACACCTGTCATCTCATCGACGTCGGGATGAGTGAACGCATCCCGCCCGACGATGACTGGTACGAGCAGACCGATTGGGTCGCCCTTCAAGACATCCAGACCCGCCTCCACCTTCACTCACCAGACGATCTCGGTCTATTTTGATTATTCTGGTCACCAGACAACCACACACCTGCTGTACTAACACCCAGACAACCACACACCTGCGAAAACACACACACACACACACACACACACACACACATACACACACATATCTATCTATCTATCTATCTATTCAAACGTGTTATCAAATCTGACGAGGACTCGGCAAAACTACAGGAAGATCTAAACAAATTTTTCGAATGGTCTGAAAAATGGCAGATGAAATTCAACGTCGACAAATGTAAAGTACTCAGTATAGGAGATGTAAACAGGGAAACCAGATACCAGATGAACAACGATGCCATAGAGAAATCCGACTGCGAGAGAGATTTAGGAGTAATGATAAGTAGGAACCTTAAGCCAAGTAAACAATGTGTTTTTGCTCGTAACAAGGCTAATAAAGTACTTGGGTTCATACAAAGGAGTGTTAGTTACAAGACTAGCGAGGTCATCCTAAAACTGTATCTTGCTCTTGTGAGACCACACCTGGATTACGCAGTTCAGTTCTGGTCACCGTATTACAGAATGGATATAGAATCCTTGGAAAGAATTCAGAGGAGAATGACAAGACTAATCCTGGGCATTAGGAACCTTGAGTATAGAGACAGGTTAAAGCATCTTAATTTGCACTCCCTTGAGAGACGTAGAGCGAGGGGCGACCTGATAGAGGTGTATAAGTGGAAGGCAGGGCTAAACAGGGGACATTACAAAGGTACTCAAACTATCCAACCAGGAGCGAACTCGTAACAATGGTTTTAAATTAGACAAATTTAGATTTAGGCGTGAAATAGGTAAACACTGGTTTGGAAACAGAGTAGTGGATGAATGGAACAAGTTACCAAATATCATCATTAACTCGAATACGCTGAATTGCTTTAAACATAGGTTGGATGCTCATATGAGCAATAGGGGTTGGGTGTAAACGGGACTGCCCAGTATGGGCCAATAGGCCCGCTGCAGTTTCCTCCATTCTTATGTTCTTATGTTCTTATCTCTCTGGGGCCCACAACCGTTAATTTCATTCTCCCCTGCCCCACCTAACCTTAATTATACACTAAGACACACCTTGAGGAAAAGTGGTAGAGTAATTAGGAAAACATTTAACGCCAGGTATATACTCCTTTACGCCGCTGCCCCAGTTTTATGTTGTGGGTTTCAAGAATTCTACTGGATCACCTGAAGATTAGTCACCCCAGCCTATTTTACCAGACGATTAATCACCGTAACACAGCACTGAACCTACAAACACAGTACCGACCTCTATAACATAGCACTGAGCTCACTAACACAGCACTGAACCTACAAACACAGTACCGACCTCTATAACACAGCACTGAGCTCACTAACACAGCACTGAGCTCACTAACACAGTACTGACCTCTATAACACAGCACTGAGCTCACTAACACAGCACTGAGCTCACTAACACAGTACTAACCTCTATAACACAGCACTGAGCTCACTAATACAGTACCTACCTCTATAACACAGCACTGAGCTCACTAACACAGCACTGAGCTCACTAACACAGTACTAACCTCTATAACACAGCACTGAGCTCACTAACACAGCACTGAGCTCGCTAACACAGTACCTACCTCTATAACACAGCACTGAGCTCACTAACACAGTACTGAGCTCACTAACACAGCACTGAGCTCACTAACACAGTACTGACCTCTATAACACACCACAGAGCTCACTAACACAGCACTGAGCTCACTAACACAGCACTGAGCTCACTAACACAGTACTGACCTTTGTAACACAGCACTGAGCTCACTAACACAGCACTGAGCTCACTAACACAGTACCTACCTCAATAAGACAGCATTGAGCTCGCTAACACAGCACTGAGCTCACTAACACAGCACTGAGCTCACTAACACAGTACTGACCTCTATAACAAGTACTGAGCTCACTAACACAGTACTGAGCTCACTAACACAGCACTGAGCTCACTAACACAGTACTGACCTCTATAACACAGCACTGAGCTCACTAACACAGTACTCTATAACACAGCACTGAGCTCACTAACACAGCACTGAGCTCACTAACACAGTACTGACTCTATAACACAGCACTGAGCTCACTAACACAGTACCTACCTCTATAACAGCACTGAGCTCACTAACACAGTACTGAGCTCACTAACACAGTACTGACCTCTATAACACAGCACTGAGCTCACTAACACAGCACTGAGCTCACTAACACAGTACCTACCTCTATAACACAGCATTGAGCTCCCTAACACAGTACTGAGCTCACAAACACAGCACTGAGCTAACTAACACAGCACTGAGCTCACTAACACAGTACTGACTTCTATAACACAGTACTGAGCTCACTAATACAGCACTGAGCTCACTAACACAGCACTGAGCTCACGAACACAGTACTGACCTCTATAACACAGCACTGACCTCACTAACACAGCACTGAGCTCACCAACTCAGCACTGAGCTCACGAACAGAGTACCGACCTCTATAGCACAGCACTGAGCTCACTAACACAGCACTGAGCTCACTAACACAGCATTGAGCTCACAAACACAGTACCGACCTCTATAGCACAGCACTGAGTTCACTAACACAGCACTGAGCTCACCAACTCAGCACTGAACTCACCTACACAGCACTGAGCTAACTAACACAGTACTGACCTCTATAACACAGTACTTAGCTCACCACCACAGTACTGAGCTCACTAACACAGCACTGAGCTCACTAACACAGTACTGACCTCTATAACACAGTACTGACCTCTATAACACAGCACTGAGCTCACTAACACAGCACTGAGTACAATTCTAGTCACACTGTCTCCTTATGTAACGGTAAAAAAATGTTCAGTGTACAGTGTGATATATCCAGCTTGCCCTTAACTGATTGCCAGTCCTATGTGACCCAGTTTCCTATGATAGTGAAGCTCTGTTGTCTGACTCACCACCGCCAGTGTTACCAAGTCATATGTTTATATTAAAATGACACTAAACACTACAACAATGTGAGTTAATAGAAAATTATAACAGTAAATATAGTTACATTTCACAGACCCATCCCTCCCCTTCTCCCTCGCCTCAGCCTCCCTCCCTCCCTCCCCATAGCCTACCTCCCTCCCTCCCCATAGCCTACCTCCCTCCCCTCAGCCTACCTCCCTCCCCTCACCTTCCCTCCCCTTATATTAGCCATTCTCCCCTCACCACCCCCATTACTCCCCAAACATCACGTCAGGTAAGCTGGTACCCTGCTGCCATAAACAAACACACAACAACAGGTATGCACTTGTGACCGACAGCTCTGATTGCCTCATTACAATAGTTCCCGTGATGAAAGCCAAATTGTTTAATCTATATATATAAAACAAAGAAGTATGTCTGTTTGTGGGTGGGTATGTTTGTTTGTGTGTCCGCACTAGAATCTCGGAAACTACTTTACCGATCTGTAGTGATGATGGATGGTGTTATATGTAGTGATGATGGGTGGTGCTATATGTAGTGATGATGGATGATGTTATATGTTAGGTTTGTGGCCCAAAAGATAAAGGGTTGCATCTGTTCTGGGGCCTATTAAATACAGGGTTCCATTAGGTCTGGGGCTTATTGAATACATGGTTCCATTAAAAGAGGGACCAATTAGATACATTGTTCCATTAGGTACCGACCTGACTTAGCTTGGAGAAGGACGTGCCTCTGTGTGCTCGTGTTGGTGACCATAGAAAATGGCCACCATGGGCCGTTGTGTTGTGGGGGAAGAGGGACGGTGTGTGGGGAGAGACGACTCCAGCCACTCTGTTAAGTCAGCTGGAGCAGTTGCGGAGAGAGGTGGACATTTTAAAGGAGGAGAACGAAGACCACAAGACTGAACTCCTTCAGGTGTGTGTTCTGCCTAGCAGGACACCTACAGAGGAGGGTCAGTAGGAGCAAGGGTGGAGAGTGGTTGTCTCCAAGGGGACTAAGGTCAGACTCAGGAAAGCTGACCAGGGTGTAGAGTGCAGTAACCCCTACCAAGTGTTAGAGGAAGCTGGCGAGGAAGAGAAGGGGCAGGGCGGTGTGGTGAGCTCGTGGTAGCTGGGGACAGCCAGGTGAGATTCTCAGATAGGAATTTTTGTGAAAGAGATAGGAAACGTCGGACTAGGGTGTGTTTTCCTGGGGCTGGGATACGACATGTAGCTGAGAGGATGTATTGGGTTTTGTCAGGAGAGGGTACCAATTCAGTAGTGTGTCTTAGTGTAGGAGGTAACGACATATGAAAGGTTAGGAGTGAGGAACTTTTCAGGAGGTATAAGGAGGCGCTAGGGAAGGGATCCCGATAGCATATGGTGTCTTGCCTAGAAGAGGAGTTGATGGTGAATGGCTGTCCAGGGCAATTGCTATAAATTGCCGACTGGAAAAACATTGTGCAATCAATGGTTGGGCATTCATTGATAACTGGCGACCGTTCAATGGCAACGACTACCTGTACAGTCGTGACAGAGTATACTTGTCTCGAAAGGGGGTACTCACGATGTCTTTTTCCCTGGAGATGGAAATTGTCACTCCAAAGGGGAGGGTTTCGCCAGTAGAGAGAGGTCAGGGTAAGTGGGACTCATAAAACAAGCAGGTCCTGGGGAGTAAAATTGGTCACTCAAGACAAGGGGTAAAACAGGACCAAGGAAGGGTAGGTTTAAATGTATACTATACAAACAGTAGAAGCGTTAGAAATAAAATAAACTTGCTGAGAGCGGTTGTATGTACCGAAAATGTAGACGTTATAGCACTCACCGAAAGTTGGACGAATCTGGCGAGCAAGAACATTTTATCAAAGTATCACATAGAAGGGTACAACCTTTTTCACAAGGACAGGGAAGGTAGGAAGGGGGGGGGGGAAGGGGTCGCACTCTTCGTCAAGGATACATTGTATTGCTGTATTAATACTACAATCAAGGGTGAAAAAGGAACCAAGTCTGTATGGGTAGAAATTGAGGAAGGAAGAGAAAAACTAATTATGGGAGTGATTTACAGGCTCCCAAGACTTGGGAAAAAAGCAGCTCAGCCCAAATGGCAGGAAATGAGTAGGGCAGTAAGATACAACAACCTGTGTATTATGGGGGATTTCAACTTCAGAAATATTGACTGGCTGGTCCCCAAATCCTGCTGGGTAGACAGAGAGGCAAATGACGTAAAGAAACTTGCCCATGATATTCCTCGCCCACTTTTGTGTAAGGTGTCGATTGTGGTACAGAAACCTCAACTTGGAAGAAAAATAGTGAAATGTAGTAAAGTACAATATAACAGATGAAAATGCAAGAGAAAAGCCGGAACTGCACTGTAAGTAGCAATATCGTACACGCTGTCCTTCACGTGCTCAAACTACAAGTGCCAATTATAAATAGGATCCTTAAATTACAGACTGATTTATAACTCTCCATATTGCTGCACCGTGCATAGCAAATTGAGTGCACACACTCGTTCATGATAACACTTTCTCATACGAAACGTTAACTTATTCATACCCATATTATATTTTATTGTACAGTTGAGGACAAATGAACGTGGTATACGCCCTGTGTTTGGCTGGTGATTGTGAATGATTAATGTAATGTTGTCTGTATTCATATCGGGAATGAGGATCTACGATCGATAAAGTACTATGTAAATATCTTTCAATTAATATTGTCAATAGAGACCCTTACAAGTGTGAGTAACATTATTATTATTATTAACGGGTACCATAAGCTGGCAATGCTACCAATTTTATATTGACTTGAAGTTTGTGAAGCCAAGTTTGAATTAAACCTTCAGTCTCACTATCAAAAGGGTCTGATGAATGAATGGTATTTCTAATAATGTCTAAGTATAATATATCATACTTTGATAGTGCAGGGGATATCAAATGTATTTTAGTTCCTTTAAATGAAATGATAACATTCGGTCACCTCCCTGACCACCAGCGCCGTCTATACCTTATAAAATTGCCAAGACTTAAAAAACCTTCTTACGTACTTGAGAGATATATTTTACCAGACCCAGTATTCCTTCACCAATACGGTATATGTTAGTATGAGGTGGGCGGTCGTAGATTAAACCTTTTCTGAGGCCACTGCAAACCTATTGGAAAGCATTATGCCAATTGTGTTAATGCCAAGTTGCTTCTATAACTACTTCCATAACTACAGTATATCCGTGAGATATAGTATGAATTATGTGGCAAATGAAATGAAGTTATGGAAACTTTACGAATATATTGTTGATAGATTATATGTGTAAAGATAACACCGACATTGTTGTTTATCTGTCCCTGCTCCCTAAGGCACCACACACACAGGTCTGACGATTTACGAATTTCATCCCTCCAGTTTGTGTGTGTGTGTGTGTGTGTGTGTGTCGTTACCATATGTCAGATATTATAATCAGTTTCCTTACGTGCTTCCTTCTTGTCGTACCATCAACAGACTGGCCACGTTCTCTATGCCGTGTAATAACTGGTCTGGACTTTGTCGATTAAATTTGCCTTTGGGATAGGTTTTAATATCTGCTGTAATTGTTTCTCCTTTAAGCAGCTATCCTGTTCCGCGACCTATTTCTATATCGAGTATTAATTATGTTCGGAGGGATGAGGACTTCCTATAGGCTAAAGGGACTGATGCAACTGTCAGTATTAATGACGCTGCTCCTTTTGTTTGTAGTTTGTTGTTGTTGGAAGTGCTGACTGCTCATGTGGGCATATTGGGAGTGTGGAAACTGTTCTCTCTGAAGTGTTTTCTTGGGAACAATGTCGTTGAGGATAGACACTCCACTTCAGTTCCCTTCTCTCAAGGACTAGAAGATGTCCTCAAAACTGTATCCTTCCATCTTGGGGGTAAATTTAGCTCCCATGAAATATTCTCATTTAAAGCTTTTCTTTTATCTACACAAAAGTGTAGTAGCGTCATTTTTTTCGATTCAGTAGTAAACGTTAATATGACCTTCATTAAATATTTTGTCCAAATTAATCACCACATTTTCTTGAAAAGTTCGTTAATCATTTCCTATAATTTTATCAATTGATTTTCCTCAAGTCGGATTATGAAGCCTTTTTTTTTCCCCCGCGTTTAATTTCCTTTAAATTTGTTTTCAATTTGTATCATCATCTAAAACTCGTCAAATAATATCACCCTTTACATTTCCTCTCAATAAATGTAAAAATTATATTAAGAAAATTATTCCTTATCGTCTGAATAATTAAAGCAATTTCTCAAAAATTACATTATATTCGAAATAGCCGCCACACAGCGTTCAAGAATATGATTTTATTTTCCATTAGGACTTGCAACGCTGCGCCTCACCCCCGCCCTTCTAAAAGCTTTCTCTCATTCTGTTAAACACCAGACGACTCGCACCATTACTGTCCTTCTGTCACATACCCTTGACAAATTCCTTCTGGCCTCTTTCTCATTTCCTCTATCTCACTCTTTTCCTCCACTTTCTCCTCTATGCCCCATCCTTCTTTTATTCTCTTTCTTATCAACTGCCTCTACCGTTTCCATTCCAGCTCCCTTTCTCGTCTTCCCTTCTCTCTTACATTTTCTCCCCTTTTCCATTTTCCTCCTCTTTTGTTTCTACTTACCCTTTCCTTTCTTTGCTGTCTCTCCTCTTTTCATTGCCCTGCTTCCCCATTCTCTTATTTTTTTCTTCCCTACCACTTGCAGAACGGTCAAATTCTTTATCTACATCCTCCCTTCACATTTCATCTTGGCGTTTAGTTTATTTACAGTCTTCTCTCCCTTTTATCTCTTTGGTTATTATACCACCTTTTTATTCTTTCCATCTTATCTCTTTATTTCATTTCCTTAACCCCGCCTTCATCCCCTCTCTTCGCTACATACTTGATCTCTCTCTCTCTCTCTCTCTCTCTCTCTCTCGTGTGTCGTAAAACTCCCCCAAAGACTGCTTAAGAAAAGACCATTACTAAAGAAGGATAATCAGATTATAAAACTGATGGCGGAGAGGTAAATGCTGCCCTGAGTGGGCAACGGAATGGGCAACGGTTTGTCTGGACTCTCTGTGCTTGGGTATGTCATTATCATGTCAGTATATCGATGACTTTTTTTTTTTAATGAGACGGTTTGCATTCGTTTTTGTTTTAGATGTCATGTACTGTAACACAGATTACGTGTCATAATTACTTAGAGAAGTTCAGGTGTGATGGATATATTTACGGTCACAGGTGTAGCGATGTGATGATCCTCTGGACCAGGAACTATTTCAGGTGTTCAGTATTGTCAACTTAGGTAGCGGACAAAGTTCTCAGAGGGCTCCAGTACTTGCCGTGGCGGGCGAGAAATTGGCCACTCTGTCACGGAGAGAGTTGGTAATAGTGAATACCTTATCACCCAAAAGAACCCTCCCCCCCACCACAACACACATAGTAGTAGGTAGTAGGCAGCTCCCAAACAGGGATATACTGCCTAGGAAGATACTGGAAGCATAATGTGTTGTCTAATGGGAGACCCTGCTGCCATATGACATCAGGAAAATTGTGAGCAAGTCCCTGTTTGCTGAACTGACTTTCTGCCTCATTTACACACAACTGCAGGATCTCAATTGTTTCTCTTACTTTGACAACACAACATACATGTATTGTTTCTATCTATTGATTTTTTTAATTTTTGAATTTCTTTATGGTTCTTTATCATTATTATTATTATTGTTATTGTTATCATTATTTATTTTACTTTTAATTTTGTATTTTTATTAATTTTATTTTATATGAATTCTTCTTCTTCTTCTTCTTCTTCTTCTTCTTCTTCTTCTTCTTCTTCTTCTTCTTCTTCTTCTTCTTCTTCTTCTTCTTCTTCTTCTTCTTCTTCTTCTTCTTCTTTTTCTTCTTCTTCTTCT
>NW_024754673.1:0-4446 GCF_018991925.1 Homarus americanus
GTTGTAACAGTCATTTGCTCTGACACAGTGGTGGTCACCAGGAGGCAGCAGTCATTTGTCTTGAAATCGGTGGTCACCAGGAGGCAGCAGTTATTTTTTCTGACACAGTAGTGGTCACCAGGAGGCAGCAGTTATTTGTTCTGACACAGTGGTGGTCACCAGGAGGCAGCAGCTCAGCTTGCCTGACATAGCGGTGGTCACCAGGAGGCAGCAGTCATTTGCTCTGACAGGGTGGTCAATGCTAGAGGCAGGGAGTCATTTGTCTTGGAAAGCGGTGGTCACCAGGAGGCAGCAACATTGTCCTGGACACAGTGGTGGTCACCAGGGAGGCAGCAGTCATTTGTTCTGACACAGCGGCAGTTACCAGGAGGCATCAGTCATTTGTACTGGGACACAGTGGTGGTCACCAGGAGGCAGTGCAGTCATTTGTACTGACACAGTGGTGGTCACCAGGAGGCAGCAGTCATTTGTTCTGACACAGTAGTGGTCACCAGGAGGCAGCAGTTATTTGTTCTGACACAGTGGTGGTCACCAGGAGGCAGCAGTCATTTGTCCTGACACAGTGGTGGTCACCAGGAGGCAGCAGTCATTTGTACTGACACAGTGGTGGTCACCAGGAGGCAGCAGTCATTTGTACAGACACAGTGGTGGTCACCAGGAGGCAGCAGTCATTTGCTCTGACATAGTGGTGGTCACCAGGAGGCAGTAGTCATTTGTCTTGAAAGCGAGGGTCACCAGGAGGCAGCAGTCATTTGTCCTGACACAGTGGTGGTCACCATGAGGCAGCAGTCATTTGTACTGACACATTGGTGGTCACCAGGAGGCAGCAGTCATTTGTCTTGAAAGCGGTGGTCACCAGGAGGCAGCAGTCATTTGTTCTGACACAGTGGTGGTCACCAGGAGGCAGCAGTCATTTGTCTTGAAAGCGGTGGTCACCAGGAGGCAGCAGCCTGTTTCACAGTGGTGGCTCACCAGGGAGGCAGCAGTCATTTGTTCTGACACAGTGGTGGCTACCAGGAGGTAGCAGTCGATGTTCTGGCCTGATAGTGTTAGTCACCAGGAGGCAACAGTCATTTGTTCTGGACAGTGGTGGTCACCAGGTTGTTTTTTTGGGGTGTTGGTGGAGGCAGCAGTCATTTGTTCTGACACAGTGGTAGTCACCAGGAGGCAGCAGTCATTTGTTCTGAGCACAGTGGTGGTCATGCCAGGAGGCTAGCAGTCATTGTTTGTCTTAGGCAGATTTTTTACAGTTGTTTTTTTGGTGGTGGTGGTCTGGGAGGCAGCAGTCATTTGTTCTGACACAGTGGTGGTCACCAGGAGTTAGCAGTCATTTGTCTTGGCGGTGGTCACCAGGAGGCAACAGTCATTTGTTTCTGATACAGTGGTGGTCTGGGGGCAGCAGTCATTTGTCTTAGGGTGTGGTTACTAGGAGGCAGCAGTCATTTTTTCTTTTGATTGGTGGTCACCAGAGCAGCAGTCATTTGTTTTGACGCAGTGGTGGTCTACCAGGGGCAGCAGTCATTTTGTCTTGAAGCTTGGTCACATAGGAGGCAGCAGTCATTTGTTTCTGAAGTGGTGTGTCATGAGGAAACTAACAGTCATTTGGTTGGCAGCAGTGATGCGTCAGCAGAGTGCAACAGTGATCATTTCGTTCTGAACTGAAATTGGTCACCAAGGAAATCTTGGTCTCATTTTATCTTAGGCGGTAGTCCTGGAGGCAGCAGTCATTTTGTTTTCTTCCTGAGCGTTTATTAGTCACCAGGAGGAGCAGTAGTCATTTTGTCTTAGAAAGCAATGGTCACCAGGAGGCAGCAGTCATTTGGTCTGGCCAGTGTAGTCACGGAGAGCAACAGTCATTGTCTTAAAGCGGTGGTCACCAGAGGCAGCAGTCATTTGTTCTGACGGAGTGGTGGTCACCAGGGAGGCAGCAGTCATTTGTTTCTGACACGGTGGTGGTCACAGGAGTACAGTCATTTGTTCTTGAAAGCGGTGGTCACCAGGAGGCATCAGTCATTTGTCTCTTGGCGGTGGTCACCAGGAGGCAGCAGTCATTTTGTTTTGACACAGTGTGGTCACCAGGAGGGCAGCAGTCGATATTCTGAATCACAGCGGTGGGTCACCAGGAGGCAGCAGTCATTTGATCTTGGAAGCATTTGGTCTGGGAGGCAACAGTCATTTGTTTCTGACACAGTGGTAGTCACCAGGGAGGCAGCAGTCATTTGTCTTAAGCGGTGGTCACCAGGAGGCAACAGTCGTTTGTTCTGACACAGCGGTGGTCACAGGAGGCAACAGTCATTTCATTTCTGACTCAGCGGAGTGGTCACCAGGAGGCAACTCAGTCATTTGTCCTGCAGCAATTGGTCACCAGGAGGCAACTGTCATTTTGTTTCTGACACAGTGGTGGTCGTGACAGGAGGGCAGCAGTCATTTGTTCTGTTTGATGGTGTCACCAGGAGGCAGCGTCGCAGTCTGGCACAGTGGTGGTCACCAGGAGGCCTTGATCATTGTTCTGACCTGATGGTGGTCACCAGAGGCTTGGTGTTGCTGGTGGTGGTGGTCACCAGGAGGGCTTGGTCATTGTTTGTTTTAGCGGTGTGCCAGGGGCAGCAGTCATTTGTTCTGACATGGTGGTCACAGGGGCAACGGTCATTTGTTCTGACTGGCTGTGGTCACAGGGGCTGTGGTCATTTGTATTGAAAGTGGTGGTCACCAGGTGGCGCAGTCATTGTTCTGACACAGTGGTGGTCACCAGGGGAGCAGTCATTTGTATTGAAGTGGTGGTCACCAGAGGCAGCAGTCTATTTTGTTCTTAAGCGATGGTGGTCACCAGGAGGCGGTAGTCATTGTTCTGACACGTGGTGATCTGGCAGTGTTTGTTTGGCAGGTAGTGCCAGGAGGCAGTGTTGTTTTGACGTGGTGGTACCAGAGGCAGTCATTTGTTTGACACAGTAGTGGTCTGGGAGGCATGGTCATTTTGTTCTGACATGGTTGTGGTCTGGAGGAGCATTGGTCATGTCTTGAAAGTGGTGGTGCCAGGAGGCAGCAGTCATTTGTCTTGAAAGTGGTGGTCACCAGAGGCAGCAGTCATTTGTTCTGACTTTGGTGGGTCTGGGAGGCAGCAGTCATTTGTTCTGACTGATGGTGGTCACCAAGGTAACGGTGGCATTTGTCTTGGAAGCGTGTGGTCACCAGGGGGCATGAGTCATTTTTCTTGTGTGGTGATTGGTCACCAGGGAGCAGCGGTCATTGTTATGACACAGTGGTGGTCTGGAGGCAGCAGTCATTTGTCTTTGAAGCAGTGGTCGCAGAGCATGATTCATTTGTTCTGACACAGTGGTGGTCTGAGGCAGCAGTTGATTTGTTCTGACACAGTGGTGGTCACCAGGATTGATCATTGTCTTTAGAGCAGTGGTCACCAGAGCTGAGTCATTTCTCTTGAAAGCAGTGGTCTACCAGGGGTAGCAGTCATTTGTTCTAACACAGTGGTGGTCACCAGGAGCAGCAGTTATTTGTTCTGAAAGTGGTGGTCTGCAGGAGGCAGCAGTCATTTGTTCTGACACAGTGGTGGTCACCAGGAGGCAGCAGTTATTTGTTCTGTTGGTGGTGGTCACCAGGAGGCATTTCAGTCATTTGTTCTGACTGTGGGTGTCACCAGTTTTTAGCAGTCATTTGCTTGACACAGTGGGTGGTCTGAGGCGGCAGTCATTTTTCTGAAAGGCGGGTGGGTCGCAGGAGGCAGCAGTGCTGAAAATTGTCCAACCTGGCATTGGTACAGTGGTGGTCGGCTAATCCTGACACAGTGGTGGTCACCGGGTAGCAGTCATTTTGTACTACAAGTGGTGGTGGTCTGGAGGCAGCAGTCATTTTGTTCTGACGTTGATTGGTCACCAGGAGGCAGCAGTCATTTGTCTTTTGGTGGTGTTGGTCTGGGAGGCGATCATTTGTTCTGGCTGGTGGTGGGTCACCTGGAGGTAACGGTCATTGTTCTGTTACAGTGGTGGTCACCAGAGCATGAAGTCATTGTGTCTGAAAGCGGTGGTCACCAGAGCAGCAGTCATTGTCCTATTAAAGTGGTGTTGGTCGCAGGAGCTGCAGTCATTGTTCTGACACAGTGGTGGTCACGCAGGGCAGCAGTCATTTTGTTCTGACACAGCGGTGGTCACCAGGAAGCCCCTTGATCATTGTCCTGAAAGCGGTGGTCACCAGGAGGCAGCAGTCTTTGTTCTGACACAGTGGTGGCTTCGCAGGCATGGTCATTTGTACTGACACAGTGGTGGTCACCAGGCAGCGGTTACTTTTGTTGGTGGTGGTCACCAGGAGGCAGCAGTCATTTGTTCTGAAAGCGGTGGTCTGGGAGGCAGTCATTTGTCCTGACACAGTGGTGGTCACCAGGAGGCAGCAGTCATTTGTCCTGACACAGCGGTGGTCACAGAGCAATGATCATTT
>NW_024754674.1:0-59452 GCF_018991925.1 Homarus americanus
GTGTCAGTGAAGGTAACACTTGTCTTGTGAGGTCATAATTCCTGTCACATCACTCACACCTGGAGGCAAAGGCAGCACCTGTGATCACCTGCTCTAACTGCCCCCCCCCACCACCCATAATCTGATAATCTGTTGTCAGTGGCTGTAACACTTATCATATGAAGTCATAACTCCTGTCACCTCATGTCTACATTATTAGTATAATGGACAAACAGGGAGGAAAAGAACTCCTGTAGGCAACTGTATATATATATATATAGTCATCATTACCCTATCTTAAGCTGCAGTTATTTAAATACAAGACTATAACTGAAATACATTGTTTTTCTTTTAACCTTTCCTTCTGTGTATCACCCACCACACTGACTGGTGTCCTTAGCTAAAGTTATATGCAAGATTAAACTCTCTATTAGTATTATTTTCTATGTGAGATACTGAGATAACAAAGTACAGTATATAGAACCATAAAATGTTCTGTTTATAAGAGGTGAGAGGTAGGCGAGGAAGTCTGCCTGCTGACGTCAGCAAAGCTCCACCCACCTTGGCCTAGGCTAGCCTAGTCTAACCTGACCTAACCTAACCTAACCTAACCTTGTGTAAAACAAGTCTAGCCTAGCCTAGCCTAGCCTAGCCTAGCCTAACCTGACCTTATCTAACCAAAACTAACCTAACCTTGATCTGATCTGATCTGATCTAATATAGTGATTAATTTTAATCAGATTGTTATACGTCTTTTTGATCAGTCTAAGTTTCTTTCATCTTACTCTTCATTTTTTCTCTGTTGTTCATCTTTGTTATATTGTTTTCTTTATGCTTTCTTTTCTTTCCCTTCTCCTCCTCTTCTTATTCCTCTATTGTTCTTTAAGAAATCAGGATAACTGTTAAGATTTGTTGACCAATTTTCTCTACATTTTCATTAAGAGATTACTTATTAAAACAACATTATCTGTATTTATATTATCTGAAGAGGAGTCCCGGCCACAACAAACGCCTCCCACACTAACATAATGAAACACTCCAGTAAATTATGTAAATATTCAAAAGGATTTGGATTTAATTGTAGTTTGTTTAATTTTAGGAACATTTCATTAGTGTTAACGGGAGGCAGGTAATGGCTATTATTCAAAAGCTTCCCTTATAATGACTACGGTCCCTCCAGCCAGACTTATACTAGCGTCTAAAGCCAAGGTTTGGTAGAGTCAAGGTTACCCACTGAAAAGTTTATTTGGATAAGTTCGGTGTGATTCTATTAGGTTTGGCTCCATTAGGCGGTGTAAGGTTACCTGGAGTGGATGATTATGTGTTGGGTGGGGCGGAGAGGAGTCACACCAGGTTAGTTAGACTCCAGTTAGTGTGTATTTTATCCCTTTAACTCTCATAGGAAAATTAAATAGATTAGTTGTTTTATAAGATAATTATTTAATTTTAATTCATCGGTTTATACTTTCATGATATTACGTAAGTCTATAAATTCACTTAATTATTTTAATGGCAGGATAATAAAAAGATACCTGCTGTAATTACCGTGTTGGAAACTACAATTAGACAACCAAAACAGCATCATCGGCCATTACAGAGCGTTATTTTGTATAATGTAAGCACTTAAGTCAGTGGCCTAAAGCCTCAGGGCTGCCGTGTGAGGTGGTTCAGTCACGATACAAACATTACCAACATGTTTATCTTCACCAGGTGGGCTTAATATGACCAGGTGATGCCTTACTAACTCTTGGATTATTATTGTTGTTTAGTGAATTTGTATGAAGCTGCAAGATCATCTTACACCTCCTGGAGAAAATTGGGTAAAACAAAATTTTCATCCCAATTTCCCCAATTGGTAGATATTTTTTTTTTTTTTGTATTTTGGTATTCTTTAACCTACCTTACCTGACCTCACCTGACCTCACCTGAAAATAATCCTAGTGATAATGGTAAAAATATGCCAAATACCTATTGGAATAAAAACGAATATTAACCGATATTTTTGTATTATGGAGAAAACAAAATCTTCAAAAAAGTACAAAAAGTTAAAAACATAAATCAATATTTATAACAACTCCTCCAGGTATCTTTTGTTAGTTTCACCTTCAGTGTCCTCATGACTGTCCTTGTCATTTTACTATTGTTTGTCTTCCTGTATCTTGGATGTTCTCTATGTCACAGTTTGTGTTTGTTCTTTATTGTACTTCGTCACTGTCCATGTTTTACTGCATTATATTTCTTTGTTGTGATAAAATAGTTCCAAGACCTTCAGTTATAAACAATAATCATATGAAAGTCTTTGACAACAACTTAAATAATTCCTTATTTTCGTTACTTAGATCCATTGAATTCTTGTGTCCGTGTCCGTGACAATGATAATGAAAGGACTTATATTGAGTAGTCTCTCAGGTTTTCATTCGACTGTAAACATACAGTAAACATACAAAGCTGTAGTGAGACTGCTGGAGTTATGCTGCATCATATTAATGCAGCATGCAGCATAATGCGACCTCCTCTCCCTCCCTCCCCGACATGACAGCATAATGCAGCTCCCTCTACCTCCCTCCCCAGCATGACAACATAATGCAACTCCCTCTCCCTCTCTCCCCAGCATGACAGGATAATGCAGCTCCCTCTCACTCCCTACCCAGCATGACAACATTATGCAGCTCCCTCTCCCTCCCTCCCCAGCATGTCAACATAATGCAGCTCCCTCTCCCTCCCTCCCCAGCATGACAGCATAATGCAGCTCCCTCTCCCTACCTTCCCAGCATGACAGCATAATGCAGCTCCCTCTCCCTCCCTCCCTCCCCCAGCATGACAGCATAATGCAGCTCCCTCTTCCTCCCTCCCCAGCATGACAGCATAATGCAGCTCCCTCTCCATCCCTCCCCAGCATGACAGCATAATGCAGCTCCCTTTCCCTCTCTCCCCAGCATGACAGCATAATGCAGCTCCCTCTCCCTCCATCCCCAGCTTGACAGCATAATGCAGTTCCCTCTCCCTCCTTCCCGAGCATGACAGCATAATGCAGCTTCCTCTCCTTCCCTTCCCAGCATGATATCATAATGCAGCTCCCTCTCCCTCCCTCCCCTCCCCAGCATGACAGCATAATGCAGCTACCTCTCCTCCCTTCCCAGCATGACACAGCATAATGCAGCTCCTCTCCATCTTCTCTCAGCATGTCAGCACACGCAGCCCTCTCCCTCTCTCTTCAGCATGACAGCATAATGCAGCTCCCTCTCCATCCCTCCCCAGCATGACAGCATAATGCAGCTCCCTCTCCCTCTCTCCCCAGCATGACAGCATAATGCAGCTCCCTCTCCCTCCCTTCCCAGCATGACAGCATAATGCAGCTCCCTCTCCCTCCCTCCCTCCGCAGCATGACAGCATAATGCAGCTCCCTCTCCCTCCCTCCCCAGCATGACAGCATAATGTGCCCCTCCATCCTCCCCAGCATGACAGTGCTAATGCAGCTCCCTCTCCTCCTTCCCTGAGCATGACAGCATACTGCAGCTCTCTCCTCCCCTTCCCAGCATGACACACATCACAATGCAGCTCCCTCTCCTCCCTCCCCAGCATGACAGCAGCATAATGCAGCTCCCTCTCCTCCCTCCCCCAGCCTCCTCTCCCTCCCTCCCCGACATGACAGCATAATGCAGCTCCCTCTCCCTCCCTCCCCAGCATGACAGCATAATGCAGCTCCCTCTCCATCCCTCCCCAGCATGACAGCATAATGCAGCTCCCTCTCCCTCTCTCCCCAGCATGACAGCATAATGCAGCTCCCTCTCCCTCCATCCCCAGCTTGACAGCATAATGCAGTTCCCTCTCCCTCCTTCCCGAGCATGACAGCATAATGCAGCTTCCTCTCCCTCCCTTCCCAGCATGACATCATAATGCAGCTCCCTCTCCCTCCCTCCCCAGCATGACAGCATAATGCAGCTCCCTCTCCTCCTCCTGACAACATTCAACCAGCATCCAGCATGACAGCATAATGCAGCCCCTCTCCCTCTCTCCCCAGCATGACAGCATAATGCAGCTCCCTCCTCCCTCCCTCCCCAGCATGACAGCATAATGCAGCTCCCTCTCCCTCCCTCCCTCCTCAGCATGACAGTATAATGCAGCTCCCTCTCCCTCCCTCCCCAGCATGACAACATTATGCAGCTCCCTCTCCCTCCCTCCCCAGCATGACAGCATAATGCAGCTCCCTCTCCCTCCCTCCCCTGCATGACAGCATAATGCAGCTCCCTCTCCCTCCCTCCCCAGCATGACAGCACCCTGAAGTTCCTTAATGAGTTGGGCTCCAGACTTATTGAAACTACCAGAGACTCCAGGGCATCGATCTACTATTTACAAGACAACCAATTGGGAGATGATGGTAAGGGAAGGCGAAAGACATCAGGTAGATTTTTACAGAACTTAATTTGGTTGGGACACAAAGACAGGCTGGAAGGGTGAGGTATGAGGATCTGGTAGGGTGGAATATGAGGGACTGGAATGGTAGGGTATGAGGGATTAACAGGGTAGGGTATGAGGGACTAACAGGGTAGGGTATGAGGAACTAGAAGGGTAGGGTATGAGGACTGGCAGGGTGGGGCATAAGAGACTAACAAAACTGGGTAGAAGGGTGTGACAATCTCCTCTTCTACACTAATCACGCCACACGTTCTCCCTAAGTCATCAAAAAATATACATTTGTCATGGTGTTCAAAATTTCCTCTTTTACCAACACAAGCTCTCGTTCTTGTAGCCATTGTGATTTAGGCTGAGGGGATAGAGAGATATAGTGAAAGAAGTAGGAACAGATAAAGAGAATGACAGACATAGATATGAGGATATAATAATTGTGGAAGGGGAAGGAAAGAGGAGGTGGAGATAGTGGTAGAGGAAGCAGGGAAGGAGAGTAGGGGAGAGAGAGTGATGATATATTAAGGTTAATAGAGACAAGGGGGGATAGGATAGGTAAAGAGGATACGACAGGGCAGATTTAATCTAATTTCATGGGTAAGAGATGGCAGGAAACCTAGTGAGTGAGTGAGTGGGACAACCATTGATCGTGATCACGCCCCAGTCCACAAGATCGTACACACAAGATAGTCAAAGGAACAGAGGGAACATATTCGGCTTGTTGTCGAACACTTGAATCAAAGGAGCAATAAGTTATTACTGAGTCACTGCACGTTGACTACATATTATAGTGTTTGTAAAGATCTTTCTTGTTACACTGGTCGAGAAGATCAGATAGCGACCGTACGTGAGCTGTGGCCCATATCTACAGAACCTCGACCATATTAGTTGGTAAAATTGTCTTCGTTTTCTTTGGTGAGTGATCGTGTATTTCCAGATGTAATAACTGAAATGTGTTCAGTGTCTCCAGCAGGACCCGGCTGTACTCTCTTATTGCTGGGACCTCTATCAATCTGCCTACACGAATATCAATAAGACCCGTTTCAACTTCTCTACAAACTTTAAGAGCGTTCGGTCGAGGAGTTCAGGTACGAAAAAAGTATGTTAAGTGAGAATAAATTAACACGAGGCCAGTCAGTGTGTCAAAACAAGGTCGGGCCCACATCAACTGGCAATATAATCACATAAGGCGGATCATGACGATAACACATTTGTGCTTATTGTTTCATCAAAGTACTTAGGCAACATGTTAAATCTATTGTTTGTGTGAAAGTAAAAGGAGAAGCTGTACAGGTTGATCCACAGTTCCTGTTTCAACATCTAACAAAAGCATCAGGGAGAGTGTAAGGCAGGTGAGTAGTGTAACCACCCACTGTACTCTCAAGGGTCTGGCCTAAGAAACACCTTATGGACTATGAGCTGTACACTGCTGCATCACATTAACCACTAGGAGTTGTAAACAAACACTCCAAAAGTGCCTTTATGGAGGAGACCGATGAATTTCAAAATGAACACTGTGACTCCTGTTGTCTCGGTAGGGTCGTCAAAATCCTTTGTCTGTTGTGTCATATCGTCTAACACAAAATCGTAAACATACTTTTTGGAGCGTATCTACATCTTACAGCATGATGACACTAAATGGCCGCCTTAAAATGTTATTCTCAAAGACTTAATTATCCAATGAAAAATTCACCCACTAAAATTTAAGATCACGTTGAAGATAAACTCATTAAAGTTTTATACTGTACTATAATGGAAATTAAAGTTCACTCACTCGCACTCTTGGGCAGAAATTATAATTTAAGTTCTCATTTTAGAACAGTCTTGGCTGTTTTTAGGTCCTGCTATGGTTACTGTCTGAGTCATAATCAACCTCACTTGGCATCTTCTATTTCATTTTGGCGCATTTCATGTTGGCGTATTTCATGTTGGTGTATTTCATGTTGGTGTATTTCATGTTGGTGTATTTCATGTTGGTGATCACCTGCCACCCACCAGAGACTTGGGAAGGTTAGAAATAGTGTCATCTCTGTGTTTTATGACGTCTTCGAGGTTTATATCTTCACCTCACCTCCTGAACCACATCCTCAAGACGGACCATTTCTTACCCCTGGTCGTCTTCTTAGCTAATCAGGCTTATTTAATTCTTCTCTCACAGCGCTGCGCCCCCTGGCGAGAAACTCTCCCTCATTTCTTGTAACTTTTAGAGAAGGAAAGTTTATTCTCAACTGGTTGTACAGATGAAGCGTCACAACTTCTCGATATCTTTGCTTTGTGATTATAATACCAACGTGTCTGAGTCGTGTATTTGTTTATAAACTTAATGGAATAATATTTACCCAAGTTTAAGAGGCACTAAAGACATTATAAGGGCTGGATATTTCAAATTATCTGCATCTCTTGAATCACTTGAATCAGGAGTGAGAAAATGAAATTAAAACAAAAAAGAATTGTAAGTGAATGAAATATCGAAATCCTTGAAAAAACTAAATTTCTTAAAACAGTAATGGACTAAGACAGCAGTGGAAGGTAAGGAGATTGGTGGAAAAGAAAGGAGAAGACCGAAGGAGGAAGGTAAAAGGAGGGAAGATGGAGGGGTAAAATAAAGGGGAAAGGAAGATGAAGGGGGAAGAAATGAATGGGGGAGATGGAAGGGAGGAAGAAGGGAGGGAAGATGAAGGGGTAAGATGGAGGAGAAAGACGATGGGGAGAAGAAGATGAAGGAGAAGATGAAAGGTGGAAGATGAAAGGCAGGAAGCGACAGTGCAAAATAGATCGGCAAGAGACACAGTTGTACCAGAGGTGGTAAAAATATACACCAGGAAGGAATCAGGTGTGGCAATGTAATACACTCTCTCTCTCTCTCTCTCTCTCTCTCTCTCTCCATATTATGTTGCTCAGATTTCTCTCTCTTTTTCTAAAAATACAAAACTCAACTCAATAAAGGCAACACATGTACTGTACTATGACTGCCAGTGTATTATAGCATCAACATTATTATATAAGAGTATATATTATACTTAAGCCCCCCCCCAGGTATCGCCGGGATGGTTAATCTTCAGGTGGGATACGCTGGGCGGCGAGGGGAGTGACAATCTACCTGTGTCATTAAGGTCTCTGTTACCTTTTCCTGGGGCGACACTTCAGGTGAGTTATTATATAAAAAAGAGACTCACTTTATACAATACATGAAAAAATAACACCACCATTTAACTTACATAAATTAACACACAATACAGTACTGAATGCCTAACTAGCTTAGCTCCCCCCACCCCAGCCTCCCTTGAGCGAGCAGGAGCGTGCTGTGTATGGCCACCACCCCAACCAATCACCTCGACTCAGCTAGGTGGACAGCCCACCTGCTATTACTCCCTACTACTTTACTTCCCGTTTCTATTCTTTCCTTCTCTCTTTCCTCTCCTCTCTCATGGCAAAGTCATTTCCCACTTTACTTCATCATCGTTACTCAGTAAGACAGCAGTAGACCACGACGCTTAACACTGTACCTGCCTGACTCTGGTGTTACCTGTACTGTGTTAATTGGCTTGAAGAACATACAACTCTAAAACGTGATATGAATTGTTAATTTTCATAGGAAGATGAACTAGACAAAAAACGACCTTTATAACTAAATGTCAGACCAAATACTGTCAAGAGGTGTGAACAGCTTCCATATGGAGAGGAGAGGATCTTTAATTGAAGTCTAATGTGTCACTTCACGCAATAACTCTGTGGGGTGGACACATCGACAACACAAGAGTGACCGACATATAAACACTTCCGAGACAACGATAACTAATGACTTTTTTTGTTTGTCCTTTCAGAACAAAGTTCACTCCTGGGATTATCTCTCATAAACGAAGCATCACCAAGCACAAGCACCACACACCTGTATAGGCCTTCAGTATCGTCAACCAGCAACTGTCTATATGATAATAGTCCAGACAAAACCTTGCTTTTACTTTAACCCGGAAATAAACATCGACAGGTTTATTATAAATAATTATGACGACAGTAAGTTTTCAAGGTTCAAGTGTCCTTATTTCCTGCCAATGGTTCCAGGAAAACCTTAAAACTTACAATTAATAAATAATTAAAGATTTTTGTTTCTTGTATCTATATATATAAAACAAAGAAGTATGTATTTTTGTTTGTGTGTGTGTTTGTGTGTCCGCACGAGAATCTCGGAAACTACTATACCGATCTGTAGTGATGATGGATGGTGTTATATGTAGTGATGATGGATGGTGTTATATGTAGTGATGATGGATGATGTTATATGTAGTGATGATGGATGGTGTTATATGTAGTGATGATGGATGATGTTATATGTAGTGATGATGGATGGTGTTATATGTAGTGATGATGGATGATGTTATATGTAGTGATGATGGATGGTGTTATATGTAGTGATGATGGATGATGTTATATGTAGTGATGATGGATGATGTTATATGTAGTGATGATGGGTGGTGTTATATGTAGTGATGATGGATGATGTTATATGTAGTGATGATGGGTGGTGTTATATGTAGTGATGATCTATCTTCTATCGATATAAAACAAAGAAGTATGTCTGTTTGTGTGTGTGTGTGTGTTTGCTTGTGTGTCCGCACGAGAATCTCGAAAACTACTCTACCGATCTGTAGTGATGATGGATGATGTTATATGTAGTGATGATAGATGGTGTTATATGTAGTGATGATGAATGGAGTTATATCTAGTGATGATGGATGATGTTATATGTGTTATAAGTGTTTAAATAACATGGTAGATATTACTGAGCCTTCATCAGGGTTGGTGCCTCCCTCCAGGTTCCCAGAGGTACAACTATTGGTGACATTTTCTTATTCGATGGCAGCAGTTGAGTTAGATTCATTGGTTGGGAGGTACAGACAGAGTGTAAGTAGCTGTGGAAGTTTCGCGCTCCCTGATGTCGCCCAAATTGTCATAATTGAAGGTAACTGACTTGGCAACGGTAGTGCGTACGTTGGTCTTCTTAAGGATAGAGGCGGGTTGTTGGTCGGCAACATTGGATAGAACAATGAACTCAGCAGCTTGGCGGTCAAGGTTGTTCAAGGTACCATGGGCACTGTAGTAGTTAACTTCCAGCTTGTTAGTTGATTTTCGGCTGCGGCCAATGCTGTCACCATCCAATCGTCCAACAGCCTTATCACAGGAGGCTTCGTCAAAGTATCGGATGTATGCGAAGCCATAGTGTTCATTTTTGTTGTCTTTTGCGGGCATCACAAATAGGTCGATCTGTCCACATTCCTCAAACAATGGTCGAATCTGCTTAGGGGCCACACCAGGGTAGATGTTTGTTGCAACCACCACAAAGCTGGTGTCGAAGTCTACAACGAAATCCTTGCAAGCCTTCACCTCCACCTCAGACACCTTCGATACAGTGCGTCGGAACACCATTGTGATGTACTGACACTAACAGCTCTCTCACTGAGGTCAAATCAAAATTTGACCATACAGAAAGAATTACGGTTTAATAAGGTTGGAATTTAAAGAAATTGACAACAAAATGAAGCTCTGTTTATCACTATAGTGTTGAGGACTGGTGTTTGTAGAGATGATGGATGGTGTTATAATATGTAGTGATGATGGATGGTGTTATATGTAGTGATGAAGGATGGCGTTATATGTAGTAATGATGGATGGTGTTATATGTAGTGATGATAGGAGGGTAATATATGTAGTGATGATGGATGGTGTTATATATAGTGATGATGCATGATGATATATGTAGTGATGATGGTTGGTGTTATATGTAGTGATGCTGGATGGTGTTATATGTAGTGATGATGGATAGAGTTATATGTAGTGATGATGGATGATGTTATATGTAGTGATGATGGGTGGTGTTATATGTAGTGATGTTGGATGGTGTTATATGTAGTGATGATGGATGATATTATATGTAGTGATGATAGGATGGTTCTATATGTAGTGATGGATGGTGTTATATGTAGTGATGATGGATGATGTTATATGTAGTGATGATAGGATGGTTTTATATGTAGTGATGATGGATGGTGTTATATGTAGTGATGATGCATGATGTTATATGTAGTGATGATGGTTGGTGTTATATGTAGTGATGCTGGATGGTGTTATATGTAGTGATGATGGATAGAGTTATATGTAGTGATGGATGATGTAATATGTAGTGATGATGGGTGGTGTTATATGTAGTGATGTTGGATGGTGTTATATGTAGTGATGATGGATGATATTATATGTAGTGATGATAGGTTGGTTTTATATGTAGTGTTGATGGATGGTGTTATATGTAGTGATGATGCATGATGTTATATGTAGTGATGATGGGTGGTGTTATATGTAGTGATGCTGGATGGTGTCATATGTAGTGATGATGGATGGAGTTATATGTAGTGATGATGGATGATATTATATGTAGTGATGATGGTTGGTGTTATATGTAGTGATGTTGGATGGTGTTATATGTCGTGATGGATGGTTCTATATGTAGTGATGGTGGATGGTGTTATATGTAGTGATGATGGATCGTGTTATATGTAGTGATGATGGATAGTGTTATATGTAGTGATGATGATGGATGGTGTTATAAGTAGTGATGATGGATGTTGTTATATGTAGTGATGAAGGATGGTGTTAGTGAAGATTGTGAAGTGAGATGTAGTGAAGATTGTGAAGTGAGGTGTAGTGAAGATTGTGAAGTGAGATGTAGTGAAGATTGTGAAGTGAGATGTAGTAAAGATTATGAAGTGAGATGTAGTGAAGATTGTGAAGTGAGATGTAGTGAAGATTGTGAAGTGACATGTAGTGAAGATTGTGAAGTGACATGTAGTGAAGATTGTGAAGTGAGATGTAGTGAAGACTGTGAAGTGAGATGTGGTGAAGATTGTGAAGTGAGATGAAGTGAAGATTGTGAAGTGAGATGTGGTGAAGATTGTGAAGTGAGATGTAGTGAAGATTGTGAAGTGAGATGTAGTGAAGATTGTGAAGTGAGATGTAGTGAAGATTGTGAAGTGAGATGTAGTGAAGATTGTGAAGTGAGATGTAGTGAAGATTGTGAAGTGAGATGTAGTGAAGATTGTGAAGTGAGATGTAGTGAAGATTGTGAAGTGAGATGTAGTGAAGATTGTGAAGTGAGATGTAGTGAAGATTGTGAAGTAAGAAGTGGTAAAGATTGTGAAGTAAGATGTAGTGAAGATTGTGAAGTGAGATGTAGTGAAGATTGTGGAGTGAGATGTAGTGAAGATTGTGAAGTAAGATGTAGTGAAGATTGTGAAGTAAGATTATAAAGTAAACTGTAGTAATTGAGGTTAAACGAACGCGGGTTATTCTGTAGTGTATCCGTGTCTTGTTAACGTGGAACCAACATGGCGGTGGTTCTCAATATAGATACGTATTTTGCCGGGAATTTCTGTCAAAACGAAATATGAATCAACCATATTTAGCCTAAATTAACCTAGCGGCTTTATTATATATTCTAAGGTGTTTAAGTTCGATAGATCAGATCAGGTTAGGTAAAGTCAGGTTGGGTTAGGTTAGGTTAGTTTTGTTAATTTTGCCAGTTAGAGGCATTTTCTGGCATTACAGCTCCAGTTACCAAGTTTATAAGAGCATCATTTTCCTGGGATTACAGTCACCAATAACATTGTGTAGCTTCTGTACATCAGCATATTGACAGCTGACAATAGCTGTAGAGAGCTCATGGTGTTCTGTTCTTTTGTAATCTTTATGAGTTTGATATTTTATGTAATGAACTTAATTTGAAAACCCAAATGGTAGTATATGATCTTTTATCACCTTAGACACTCTGTGCGTCATTCCTCTCAAGTGATTTTTTTCCTCTCTTACTTCTCTGGACAAATACGACCTTTATCCCATCAGAAAAAGTATCACCATATATTTTCTTAATCTACAGGTGCCAAGGTTTAAGATGACGGATGGTGTTAAAAATTAACCTGAAATTTTTACGCGACCACATATTGTCTTGTTGGGTTTCTGAGAGAACTTCACGGCTAAATAGCGCCTCTGTATTGATAGCCGGTACATGTCGTAATATCCACCGCTCATAGTTAAATCTTTATGTCCGTTTATTTTGTCCTAATTTAAGTATCAAAGAGTGTTTCATTTTTAAGTATCTTAAGTATCTTTTTTCCCCACTCCTAAGTATCTAAGTATGATTTATTTTCATTTATAAGTAACTAACCATATTTTTGTTTTCATTATAAAATGTGATTGATATAGACAACAGAAGTAAATATCAGCTGGAGGTCGTAAACGAAGCTGATGTGAAGTATTTTGACTCGCTGTTCCCACGAACTAATTGCTTCACTGGTTTATACCGAAGAAATAAAACCGCCAACGAACCATCCGACTCAAATGTGTCTTAGGCGATACAGGGTGTTTATGCGTCACTCTGATACCAAGAATGACTTTGTGTACTGTGGTGAAGCTGAGGGTAGGATAGGGTTGGGTTGGGTTGGGATGGGTTAGGATTACGCATGTGTAGGTATATTCTGTCGCATTTTATAGGTATCTTGCGTCTTTCTCTTTATTCCTTCTTTATCATGAGTATCTGTGCCTATTAATACACCACCTCGCAGGATAGTGAAGAGGAATGGATAGTAACGAGATAATATTCTTCTTACATATACCTTAGCTTGATTACAGGTAACATCAGGTAGAAGTTACATGACTCTTAAGAGTTTTCCTCGACTTGGCTGATTCAACTGTAAGACTTGCTGTATTTATCCTTATTAAAATCCTCCACCTGTAAGACCATCCACTTGTAAGACTCTCCACCTGTAAGACCCTCCACTTGTAAGACTCTCCACTTGTAAAAGCCTTTAGGGATTTGAAATACCTTCTCGTCTTGGCTCCACTAGTACTGTACACACCCTCTCTAGCCTTAGTTTACAGTAATGTTGAAGTATATAGTGAAGACTCACAGCTCATGGGTTAGAAAAACAAAATATGCTTGTTTTATTTATTTATTTATTTATAGTTTATTTTAGAATCCCCGAAAGTTGGAACAAAATGGCTGACGGGACTCACAAGCGGGCGGTGTTTACAGTATGGACCAAGAATAAAAAATAAATGAAAAATAAAATAAATAAATCGTAAATTGGTGCATTGTTTCATTGTTTCTCCAGGGGTAATTATAGAAGTACAAATGTTCTCCAGCAGTGGGTAACGATCATAGTCACGTATAGAGCTTCCGACGCAGGTAGATTGATATAGATGCATTACCTTGAGTTAGTGGGTTACAGGGGCTTCTTAATCTAACCTAACTTAACTTCCCATGTAGCTTTAGGTTAATCATTAGTTGAAATAAGCTGGGAGGGTTAATCTTCATGTAATCTATCTTACTTAACAATTTTGGTCAGGTGAGGCCTTCTTTACCTTACTCGAGAGCAGGAGGAGGAGGACTTGCTAACGTCTACAGATCATCGTCAACCAAGGCAGATATTGAATACCTTTTGTTTACCTTCGTGGCTTAAGAACACATCTTAACACCATAAGACTATTCGCCTCAATGCAATAATACAGTAATTGATTATTGTATTCTAATAAAATTTACGGTGTATCTTTTGAACCAGATTTATTGTTTGACTTTTGTGAATGAGAAACTGGTTGAGGTGTATTGTGGTAAACATCCTTAAGAGCAGCTCTGTGTGTTCTTACGACCTCAAAGTAACACAAAAGGTAGCCAATATCTACCCTTGGTCAGTCACTTTATGTAGATGTCAATTGTGTCATTTTTCTAGACTTAGTGCCCCCTGGAGGAGAAAGTAAATACAATGTTGATTTATTTTGGTCACAACACACGCTAGTAGATTATTTTTTCCTATTTAACTAAATAATTAACACTATGTAGCTAACTAATTATATGACTCAAAGATGGTAACCAATATGGCGTCGATATTGTTCACATACTCTATGATTAATAGATGTATTGTCTGTTTAATTTTAGGGAAGAATTTAATTTATAAACTTTTGAGAATCTGGATACAGGAGTTTTGTCTTTGCGCGCGCGCGCGCGCGCATGTGTGTGTGTGTGTGTGTGTGTGTGTGTGTGTGTGTGGTGATGATGATGATGACGGATACTTTCCTCTGCAGTGAAAAAAATATCTTGACATTGCAAAGTTTAACTGTAAGCCGAAGGAACGTTTGTAATGTGACTTATTATGTGAAATTGTAACTTGAAATTCTTTGTGAAAAAATATTTCCCTATAAAGTTTGACAGTAAATGAAGTATTACATCAAGGTGTAACTTGTAGTTCCTTGTGGAGTAAATTACCTAAGTGGACGATACAGCTACTCCAGGGTGTAAGACCTAGAGTAGAAAGTCTTAAGACCTTACCTGAGGTTGAAAGACTCTTATAGTGGAACGTCTTAGGTATTGAAACTTTAATTACAGTAAATAAAATATAATCTACCTAAACATTCCTTCACCTGGCGACAACTAATGATACAGGTGGTGTAATAGCTCTTTAAAATTCCTCCGTTTGATATAATAATGACCACACATGAACTTATAATGTGCAATATCTTGATAACACATTAGCTGCAACATTACACATAGTCCAGTGTATGTGTAGTGAGGGACATCTACCTAAATGAGTTACAGAATGTGGAGTTGAGGCAAAAAAATGTTGGGACATGTTTGAGATCATCAGTTGAGCCAAACGTTTATACTCAATATTGTTTTAATGGTATTTTAGAGCGACCGAAAATGTAAACAAAATGGCCGGCTAGGCTCGGGGGATCCACGAGTCCTCTTATGAAGGATCGACAATAAATGAAAACAAATCAGATTAATTTAAACACATTTCCAAGAGTATTAGATCCTGTAAAGAGAGAAAATTAATACTTGATATTTGTAGAAGCTTTTTTTTTCGTCCGTTTTCGTCTTGGTTAAAACAATTGTGGTGGTGTTACCTGTTCCAAACGGTAGACATCAAGGAAATGGATCAAGACCTTAATACTCAAAGGTACACATGATGATTTGTTCCCAAGTCCGAGGATATACTTCACAAAACAGATTAACTTTAGGACACAATGATGGCGAACAAAATAACATCAACATTGCGTACAGTACATATCTTGCTTTGACTCTTACCTCTTGTAATTTTTCGTAATGTTAGTGAATGAATTTGAGATTCTGGGCATATTTTCTTGTTTTTCTTTCTAATCAAGTGTAAAGGAAGATGTACTGTTTATTGATGGATTTGGTGATGTCTTAATAGTGTATTAGTGTGTTAATATTACACACGTTTGGTATAGTGGTGACGGTAATGTAGTGTAGTAAGATTTTAACACATGGAGGTGAATTTGTCTTTTATGTTGAGGATTTGTTAAAGGGAAGATCTGATGGACGGGGATAATTGTCTGGTTGTGATGGAAACGGCTCACCTAACCTAACCCAACCCAATCTAACCCAACCCAACCTAACCCAACCTAACCCAACCCAACCTAAAACAACCTAACCCAACCCAACCTAACCTAACCCCTATATATGTGTGAGATAAGGTTCTGATTCAAGAACAAGATGCACAAGTTCGAATCCAAATTGAGCTGTAGGGTTTGTTGACTAATTCGGGGCTTCACATTCATAAAACTCTCAAATGGGATACGACTAAACCCGAAGCCCCATCTTCCGTCGGTCGGTCGTCGGTGTCAGGTCAAAGGTCAGTTTGTCGTTCACCTCTTGTGATATGTGTCATTTATCGAAACGAAACATGAGGTTAACTTGAAAACAAAACCTCGAAGCAACACGTATAAACAGGGAAGAGTTTTCATCGGATTTTACGTCATGAAATTTTCCATCTAGAGAGAGAGAGAGAGAGATTGATTGATTGATTCCGATGCTGAAATTAACACTAAAATTTTATACTGTAATTGAGATAAATGCAGGTAAGGTTGTCGTATGAAATTAATTATTGAAGAACGATCACAGAAATGTTTTACCTGTTTCCTGTGATGGGGCGTGGATAGTAGGTTTGTTTGTGGGTGTGGGGCGTGGATAGTAGGTTTGTTTGTGGGTGTGGGGCGTGGATAGTAGGTTTGTTTGTGGGTGTAGGGCGTGGATAGTATGTTTGTTTGTGGGTGTAGGGCGTGGATAGTAGGTATGTTTGTGGGTGTAGGGCGTGGATAGTAGGTTTGTTTGTGGGTGTAGGGCGTGGATAGTAGGTTTGTTTGTGGGTGTAGATACATACATAGTTAAGAGGAATAAATCAAAATGGGAAGAAGATTAAGATAAATAAACTGATGATTAATGGTACAGGTGAGTTAATAAAGTAGATATAAATAGATAAATACAGTAGATAGATAGATAGATAGATAGATGTATGATTTTGTATACCGCAAGAGTAACTAAATATTCCTGTACCTGTATTTTCTTTCAGTTACAAAATACACAGGATTATAAATATGAGTATGCACATCAGGTGTTACAGTAAGTGGTATTATTTTGTAATACTCTTAAGTGATGAGGTAACAGAGGAAATAGATGGATACTAACGGAGAGTTTTTGTAGAATTAGACAGACATTCAGACAGTAAAACTTCTTCCGACAATACAAATTTTGACGGTGGAATTTATACACGAGAGTGTATGGATAATTATGATGAGCTGAATTATGACATCTATGTCTGATAATCCGTTGTTTAGAATGGATTATTATTATTTTGTTGAGTTATTTAACAGTTTGAGAAAAGGTTTATTATGGTACTATGTCCTATTATCACACAAGGTCATAATTGAAGTAAAATAACCAATTATACTGTATTATTTTAGACAATATTCCCTGGACATGCTGGACAATATACCATCTACTTAAGGAGGTGATGTAGGTAAGGTAGATTGATATTTTAACTCATAATTTACTCAGTTTTTTCTTAGTATCGGAGTTTTTTTTTTTTTTTTATTCTGACAATTTATAATGCAAGCAGCGTTCACATGTTGTAACCGCCCTCAAGTGTACAAGGAGTTTGGACTGTAACTGTACCGTCAATAAGTGGCTGTAACTGCACCGTCAATACGTGGCTGTAACTGTACCGTCAATAAGTGGCTGTAACTGTACCGTCAATAAGTGGCTCTGTCTTCTGAACACGGGGGATCTCTACAGTATAACCTACGAGTATAACTGTGGTGAAAGAACTGCTTCCCCGCATTATGTTGAGGAAGATTCGTATACAAACTTTTTGCCCTGACTTCGTAGTAAAAAAAATCTTAGGGAAAATATATTGAATTTATTTTTAATGTTTATTTATTTATTGTTGTCGTTGGTGTTTTTTTTTTTACCGGGATGTGTGTTATATTCACGAAAATGGAGTCAAGACAAATGTTGGACACGTTGATGTGAAGTAACACAGTAAATGATGTTGTTTGTGTTGCTGTGTTATTTATTTATTGTGTTTCTTATTCTTTTCTGTTTATTTTGTTTTATTTAGTTTTATTGTAGTAATTGTTATTCTTTTTTTTATTCTTACTTATTTTCATTTTACTGTTTATTCGTTTTCTTATTTTCATTTTATTGTTCAATAATTTTCCATTCATTCTAATTTATTTATCGCGTTGGTGTATTTCATTTATTTGCTATTCTCTTAGGTATTTCACATTTGCATTAATTAATCTTCAAATCATTGGTTGCTATTTTTATCATACTAGTTTAATGTTCACCTCAGCAGTCAACTGGCTTATGTCTAAACAATGTCTACCACTGTTTTAGCCAGACTTAGTTATGAGACTTGTAATTCAGTATCCATTACGTACCGTTTATCAGTGTAATTTGTGGTAATGGACTGCCCAATGTAATTATATATATTGTCTTACTGAAAAATATGCGGTGTAACCACGATTAAGTTTTATAGAGTTTGTATTTAAGGATTATTCTCCTATACTTCTCTTAGATTCTGAATATATTTTTGTTTTATTATTTCAGTGTATTGTAATGTGTAGTTAGTTACACTATAGATATATAATAATTGCTTTAAGTTTGGTTGGGAGTGTGGAAGGTGTTGTGGTGTGTGATGTACAGGTGTGTACAGTAGGGTGTGTCAATTTTGTCAACATGTTAAAAATCAAATTTGGTAGTCAAAATATTGTGCCTCTTTATGTCTAAACTTGAGATTAGCAAACAAAAATGAATTGAAATAACCCTCACCTACATCAATTATACCTTAAAGTTTCAAATATCAGTATTTCAACAAATTAATGAGACTTGATTAGAATTATTCACTTGATATTAACTAATCTCATGTAAGCATATGGATTATGGAGTATTTTATGGTTCTATAGCTTGTGTACAATATGCATGTCAGAACATGAACATGAACAGGCTCTCCGTGTGGGACAGTTTAATTCTTGTTTTGACTTGTACCAAGCGTGAGGATAAGGCGCCCGGCTCACTCTCCTTCTAGATATCATAGACGGTGGTTTGCTCTCATTGCACTTGCACCTACTCTACCAGACGAATTCTACATTTTAATTATTGTAAGTAGGGCATATTGATTGTCGCAGTTACTTATATCATTGTATAAAACATTATGTTCTAAGAAATTATTATGTTATTTCTGTTACAGCATTTTTGATAAACAAATTGATATTTTTTGAAACAACAATTGAATTATGAAACATTGAAATATTTTTCTATTTGTCAGATAGTGTGAAGATGTCAAAATTGAAGACAAGAAGTCAGTTGTCAACCCACTTGAGCCTGCTAGTTGGTAAAGGGAAGGAGCTTCCTGTATCAGAACTTCCAACAGTGAGAGACATGCTAAGATTAGGGTTACTCCTTCGAGAAAAAAATGCAAAGGACAGAAGGAACTATACAGATAAAGAACTCATAAATGACATGATAGTCCTCTTCTGCATCAATGGACAAAAGCTAATGCACTATTCAAACCACCTGTGATTAATCAGTGTCGAACTATTGAGCTAAAACTAACGAAATTATGGCACAAAGCAGTTGAAACATCACTTGGTAAAGGAAACTTGGCCAGGAAAAATGAATTTCTGCACACACTTGATACTCTGTTTGACATTTTGACCTGCAAGTGCTCCATACAATTATGTTCTGAATCCAACTGTTCTCACTCAGGTAAGAGAGAAAATAATTCCCACATTGATTGTGGTTGTCCTCGTGAAAAGAAGATCCCTGTTTTAGAGCTTGAATTTATAAAGGCACAGAGGACAAAGGCAGAAGGCCAAGGAAGTATGCAAATGGGTTCAATAGATTATTCAGAAACAAAGAAGCAGATTGCTAATGCCAAGAAGAGAGAACAAATCCGAGAGAGGGAACAAAAGAAGAAAATGAAGAGTGAAGAAGCCATCCAAAGAGAGGAAGAGCTGTGTCAAGATGTTTATCACTTCTTTGATAGTTCTTCTGATGAACAGGAAGCAACATCAGATGATAGTTCCAAAGAGCCATCTGAACCTTTACCAAAGAAAATGAAATACAACACAAGAAATATTTCAAACATTGCTTTAGCTAGTATTCGCCACCATGCTGGACTTCGTGAGGCTGCAGAAATTGCAACTGCCGCTTGGATAGATGCAGGCCTCATCAGCCGAGAGGATGTATCTTTGGTGATAGATCATAATAAAATTAGAAGAGCACAAGAAAAAAATAATGAAGGAAATATCTGATCAGCATGAAAAAGATTTAAGCGAGGGAGGGCTCTCCTGTCTTTTGTTTGATGGAAGAATAGATGACACAAAAGTTTTGCTAGAAGTAGAGGGAGTGAACAGAAAGTTTCCAGGTCTCATCAAAGAAGAACACTACTCTGTCTGTTCTGAGCCTGGTGGTCGGTTTTTGTTTCACTTTGCTCCCGAAACTGAAGTAGAAGGGAAGAAACATGCAGAGGTCATTGCTGATCATATTTTATGTTGGGTTCAGGAGAGAGGACTTGGCAGTTCACTGCAGGCTGTTGGTGGAGATTCAACTGCAGTGAACACCGGATGGCAGGGGGGTGTAATGACGCATTTAGAGAAAAAACTAGGAAGAAGACTTGTTTGGATTGTATGTGATTTACATACAGGCGAGCTACCTCTTCGTCATCTCATCCAGGAACTTGATGGTCCTACAAAGAGCAACAACAAGTGGTCAGGTCCCCTTGGCATCATGCTGGATGAAGCAACACAACTAGAAATAAATACAACCTTTCCAAAGGTCGAAGTTGGCCCTCCCCTTCCGGCGTTGTCTGAAGGAGTCATCAAAGATCTCAGCACAGATCAATCCTATGCTTATCGTATTGCCCAAGCAATAAGATCAGGAGAAGTGCCTCAGTCATTGGCTCTCTTGGAGATTGGACCTGTCAGTCACAGCCGTTGGTTAACTACAGCTCTTCGTTTCTGCAGGATTTGGATTTCCAAACACGAATTGAAGGGCAAAGTGCTGAAGAATTTGAGGTTAATTGTTGAATTTATTATTGGAGTTTATCTTCCCCAGTGGTTTAGTGTGAAACTTAATCCTATGTGGGTGGATGGGCCCAATCACCTTTTGTTTCAATTGCAGCTAGTAAGAACACAGAGGAAGGTAGTGAGGGACATCGTGTTACCTGTGGCAAGAAGGTCCGCTTGGTATGCTCGATCAGAAGCAGTTTTGCAAGCAATGCTTTGCAGTCAATGTACCAATCTCCGAACCGAGGCTGTAGAAGTCATTCTAAAGATTAGAGGAACGCTAATAGATGACGACCAGTTGGGAGACTGTTCGTTTCATTCAAGAAAAGTTCCCCCAATAAACGTCAATGCCACCAAATTGTCAGAATTGGTTGACTTGAGTTTGGAAGTCTTAGAGCCACCATTGACAACAAGTCTAACTAGCCAAGAATTGAGAAACCTTAAAGAGACTCCAATGCAGGTGCCGAAGTGGCCTTCCCACACTCAAAGTGTGGAGAGATGTGTGAAAATGGTCACAGAAGCAGCGGGCCATGTTTACAGCCACGAGAGGCGAGAAGGTTACATCAAAGCACAAATAGCAAGCAGACTACTGATGACAAGAAACCAAAGCAAAGAGAGTATGAAGGCATTGGTTACTTTCAAATAGACTACGGATAATAAAATATAATAATTTGAAACTTGAAACAGTAACATGTGTGCAAACGCTGGTTATGTTATAAATTCACAAATATGTACATTTAAAAATCCATTTGATGTAGGTAGGACTTATTATAAAAAAAAATTTATGCCAGAATATTGTTTTGCATGCTTAAAGACTACAATAAATTGCTACCAAATTACTCGATTTTCAATTAAGCCAGTTCACCCCCTAAATTGACACACCCTAGTGTACAGGTGGTGGTTACACCTGACTTCGAGTCAGGTGTGTATATGTGCCAGATACATCTATGGTTACAACATAGGTGTATCCGGCAGCAGTAGTAACAAAGGGGTTATATGGGCTCCGGCGGCCATGTCGTGACACCGGCCGGCAGAATCCCCCGGTGAAAAAGGGAAACAAGATGGCCGTCCCCCCATTCAATATGTAAACAACTCGACCTGAAATGTTGTTTATTGGACATTTTTCTCATTCGGGAGTCGAACCCTTGTTTTGAGTTGGTGTTCAACTACCGTGGCTGACGGCCATCACCTGTGATTCAACTGGTAGAATTAAGTGTCATAATAATAATAATAATAATTTACGGTTTATTGAAAGAGCTTGGCAGCCAGAAGGCTGAAAATATACAGTTACATATTTGGGGAATGGGTTTCGAATTACAAATAATATACAAGTAACATAAGTGATACAAATAAGATATATAATAACTAGATGGGGAAAAGCTCAAACTACAGTGCATTTCAACATAGTGACAGTGCAAGAAGTAGTATTTACTGGGAGTGAATACACTGGTTTATTACAAGTTATTGATAATTTTTACAATGGTTGGGACTGGGCTGTTCTTATAGCGATCAGTTCGTGCACTTATGGGCTGGATGCGGTTGTGGTGTCAAACAGCAATTCTCGGGCTAGGGATCTCAGGTGGTAGTAGGAGCCGGTGTCGAGGATGGTGTAGAAGCTTCTTAGCAAATTTGCAGATGTGGTCGTGGTGATGGTCAGTGAGAGTCGAAAGGGTCAGTGTGTTGAGCGCTTCTTGATATGTGGAGTAGGAAGGGGAGAGAATAATCTTGCATGCCCTCTTTTGCACTTTTACTAGGTGGGCATCTTATCAAATGAACCCCTGTCCTAATGGGCCCTAGTCCTAATGGGCCCCAGTCCTATTGGGTCCCAGTTTTAATGGGCCCCAATTCTAATTGGTCACATTTCCAATGGTTCTCAGTCCTAATGAGCCTCAGTCCAAAGATACCACAGGCCTAATGGTTCCAGTCTTAATAGACCTCAGTCTTAATGAGTCCCAATCCTGACGGCTCTCAATACTAATGGGCCTCAGTCCTAATAGTTTAAGGTTGGGACCCATTAAGACTGGCTTCTATTTACCTTACAAGCACTGTGTTCTACCGTGTCATCCCGTGTGTGTGTGATTTCCCGTGTCAGGTGGTATAATACGCAGGTGAGTGGCTGCCAGGTAGGGTGGGTGAGGGTGGGCACCTTGATGCAGGGGAAGGTGAGTTCCTGATGCTGATTCACACCAGTGTCATGATGAGGTAATCTTATCACCTTATTAGTGTACGATGAGTGGGTGGGCGTGGTGTGGAGGGGTGGGGGCGCGTAAGGGGTAGGCAGCAAGGGGCGTGGTGTATGGTGGGGGGAGGGTAAGGGGCGTGTAGGGGTAGCTAAGTGGGCGTGTTGAGTTGGGCAAGAGGGAGGCGTGGTGGGTGTAGGGGCGTGTATAGGAGGCGGGAAGTGGTGATGGCGCGCGCCACTAATCACTCTGACCTTACTGAACACAACCCATTATACAGCATAATTAGTGTTGCTTCCATCAGCCTCACACAGTCAAACACACTATTTACATTTTCTCTTCACATATATTTTATTTTATTCGTTTCAAGTGGGACTCGAATTTCAGCCTTGGAGTCGAAGAGGAATTTTTTTAGGAGAAGTTGAAAAGAAATCGTGTTTAGTTGAAGACGAATGTGTTCTTATATAAAAGTGAAGGAATTAACCAGACGTGTTTGATTGTTTGGGAGTCTCTATCTCTCACACTCGAGTCCAAGATGTCCCCCTTGAGGACGGTGTTCGTGTAGCGTCGTCAAACTCGCTCTTGGTTTTTATTCAACAGGAAGAGCTACACCCCCACCTGGTGTTGGCCGTGTCTGGTGACCATCATATTAACAAGACCGCTCTCTCGTGCCTTGTCCACACGCCACCCCCCACCTCCATATTGTACCGTTTTGTCCTTTATTAACGGTGGTGTTACTACAGGCAGCGTGGTGTGGGGGGAGGGCCGCTGCTTCACATTGTTCAGTCTTTGACGTGTAACACAAAACGTGAGATGTTGTGGTCCTTCACTACCTCACAACACACACACATCTCCTAGTTACCACATGCTGTTGTTATTAAAGCTCCACCAATGAGTACGCGTCGCTGTCTCGTCCTTTGCTCCGCCGACCATTACAGTGTGTGTAGCTGTAGGACTCGCCGCCGTGTTTGTTTCATGTAGCGACACTAAACTCCCGGAAATTTGTAGGTGTTAAGCTGGAGCGTTTGAGCTGTTGTTGTCGTCACCTTGTTGATGTTTTGTAGGTCCGTGTTGGCTGAGGATTGTTGTTAGTGTTTCTTAAGGCATTAATAAACTAGTCATGAGGTTCTATAGGAATTATATCCTGCTGTTCTTTTTGTTCTTGTTCTTTTTATTGTTGTTGTTGTTCTTCAGTTGCATAATTCGAGTTGTGATTATCAGGCCAGGTCAGGTCATGTCATTTTAGGTGTACCGAATACGCTAGCAGAGGTGGTCAGATGCCTTGGGAATACTGCAGAGTAATTGAGGTCAGGTCAGGTGGCCTCAATACCTGCTTCAAGGTGTAATAGAGGTGAAAAATAATGGCTTTCTTGATTGGATCTGGTTAAGTCAGGTCAGGTAAAGTCAGATACAGAGGCTGGGTGTATGACTGTGGGTTGGTGGGTGTATGACTGTGGGTTGATGGGTGTATGACTGTGGGTTGGTGGGTGTATGACCGTGGGTTGATGGGTGTATGACTGTGGGTTGGTGGGAGTATGACTGTGGGTTGATGGGTGTTTGACTGCGGGTTGGTGGGTGTATGACTGTGGGTTGGTGGGTGTATGACTGTGGGTTGACGGGTGTATGACTGTGGGTTGATGGGTGTATGACTGCGGGTTGGTGGGTGTATGACTGCGGGTTGGTGGGTGCATGACTGTGGGTTGGTGGGTGTATGACTGTGGGTTGGTGGGTGTATGACTGTACAGGGTGTATGACTGTGGGGTTGATGTAAGTTTGACTGCGGGGTTGTGCGGCGATCGTGGGGTTGGTATTGCTCTGATCAGGTTGTGGGTGTAAGGACTGTGGGGTTGAAGGGTGTAAGGATCAGGTTGATGTAAGGTGTATGACTGTGGGTTGGTGGCTGTTTGACTGTGGGTTGGTGGGTGTATGACTGTGGGTTGATGGGTGTATGACTGTGGGTTGATGGGTGTATGACAGTGGGTTGGTGGCTGTATGACTGTGGGTTGGTGGGTGTATGACTGTGGGTTGGTGGGTGTATGACTGTAGGTTGATGGGTGTATGACTGGGTTGGTGGGTGTATGACTGTGGGTTGGTGGGTGTATGACTGTGGGTTGATGGGTGTATGACTGTAGGTTGATGGGTGTATGACTGTGGGTTGGTGGGTGTATGACAGTGGTGACAAGGATTATTTGAGCTTGACAAAATTTAGATAGATAGCAGCATGGTTTAGTCGTGTTCAGTTTAGTTTAAATTGTGTTTAGGTTAGGTTGGGTCATGTCAGGTACAGAGTTTGGCCAGGGTCCTTTATTCAAGCTGTCAGGGTTAAACTTCCTTCCTAGAAAGATGAACACACGAACCTACGGACGATACACGAACACAATAACACATGATCATACACGGAAACGAACACACGAATGGACATACTCAGGATATCGGGGAATAAATATAAAATTATAAAAATGCATAAAAAGTCTTTGACGGATAAACAACTTTGTAATGTTAGAATCGATATTACTGATATTATAGAAAATCAAACTAACTTCCTTTAAACACTCTTGGCTCTTCCTGTGTATAAGAAGAGTTTAATCTGGTATATTTTTTTTTCTAGTAATTGGTGTTATCAGGGGAAGAGATTGTGTCGTTTGTGGTCTGTCATTCAAGGTTGTTTAGTGTTTGAAGCTCGTTAATTCATTATGCTTGTAGCCCCCATCTCTGCATACAACCCTGGTGCTTCTTGCTGTTGATACTCCCACGAAAATAAATTGTCAGATTAACGAAACGAAGATTAAAAAAATTTTGTTTTAATTCACGGATTAACCATACTTCACCCAATCTAACTTAACCTATCCTAACCTAACCTAACCTAATCTAATCATAATTGTGTTTTAAAAAAAGGTTTACAGGCATAGGTAACAAGCTGGTCCTTTAACGGGAGAACACAAGGCTTCCCAACCCTCACCTGATGAAATAGAATCACTATACCCAACCTGATCTAATTAAGGACACGTTAGGCTTTGTAAGATAGTTTAGTTTGAAGTGTTGTGAATCTCCGTGGGTGTTATAGATTCACTTGGTATACTACATGTGTAAAGTCAGGATATATACAATGTGTGTTGATTTTTCTACCCGTGTGTTAAATATTTTTGTGGGGAGGGGGAGGTATTTTCCTGTCGGTTTCCACTCTAGCTTTCCACCAATGTTATTTCACCCTTCTAGATTTCTATACCCTTTGATCCACCTTACCTAAGAGTGGAATGTGATAAATAGAATTGGTGGAGTGGAATGTCTGTATAATTGATGTCAGGATCCAACTCTGCCCTGGACGACACAGGATTGATCGTCACTGGTGTTGTAAGACTGTACAGAAAACCGCCTCTTGTGTTGTTCCCACGTATTAAAGAGCGATGAAGGTAAACTGAACAAGCACGCTGGGCAATGCTCGTTGTTGTAGTGGAATACACACGAAACCCAGTCAGTTGAGGGTGTAAATCTTCGCCTGCCTCTGGAATGCACTACACACGCTATGCCAAAACTGAGATATACTCGGCATGTCAACACTGAGACACACATGCTATGCTAACAAACATATACTCACATAAACTATGCCAATATTAAGACACATACACTATGCGAAACACCGGCTGTGCCTAAACTAATGATTCCCCGCTCTACATGAACGCTGAGATAACAAGTTGACTTTTTTTATCGAGGAGGAGCCAAAGTCTTTCACTATAGTCACCGTCTTAGCTAAACTTGTTAACATGGTTAGCAACTTCTGGAAACATCGCGCTTAACCGAGTTATCAAGTTGTGAATAAGCTGACTCACAAAGGAGACGTATTCCTCGACGAATTAATCTTACCAGCTTACAAGCTCTTTATTAATTAATGACAAGCGTTACACCTGTCCGCCATTCTAGGCCACGCCTCTCACCCCCCCCCCCTCCCCTTAAGTCAATAGCCTTCAAAAGCAGTGAAAGACGAAATTGGTTCTTATAATCATGACTGCTTTCTCGGGACATTGTTTATACAACACACTCTAAACTAAGCCTAGGTACCTTCTTAACCCCTCATAATCCGCCGATGGAAAGTCTGGGACTCTGACCATATTTTCATTATTTTTCCTTTCCAAATTTAGGGTAAACCTGATTTCTCTGTGATCACTGTTCCCAAGTTCTTCCCCTATTGTAATATCTCTGATAATATTTTCTTTATTTGTTCATACTACGTCTAATATATTGTCACCTCTAGTAGGTTCTGTAATTAGTTGATTCAAAAAATTGTCCTGTACTGCGTCTAGGATGTCTTCAGATTCATAGTCACCTACAATGTTGTCCCAGTCAATATTTCTGAAGTTGAAATCCCCCATAATGCATAGGTTGTTGTATATTGCTGCCCTACTCATTTCCTGCCATATGGGCTGAGTTGCTTCTTTCCCAAGACTTGGGGGCCGGTAAATCACTCCCATAATTAGTTTTCGCTTCTTTCTGCCATTTCTACCCATACAGACTCAGTTCCGATTTCACCCTTTATTGTATTATTAATGCACCATTTTAATGTATCTCTGACGAAGAGTGCAACTCCTCCCCCCTTCCTACCTTCCCTGTCCTTGTGAAAAAGGTTGTACCCTTCTTTGTGTTACTCAGATAAAAAGTTCTTGCTCGCCAGATTCATCCAGGTTTAGGTGGCTACTATGACGTCTACATTCTCAGTACATACAACCGCTCTCAGCAAGTCTATTTTATTTCTAATGCTCCTACTGTTTGTATAGTACACATTTAAACCTACCCTTCCCTGGTCCTGTTTTACCCCTTGTTCTGAGTAACCAATTATACTCCCCTCTATCTACTGGCGAAACTTCCCCTTCGGAGTGACAATTTCACGCTCCAGACAAGTGTACCCCGTCACGACTGTACAGGTAGTCGTTGCCGTAGAATCGTCGCCAGTTATCAATGAACGCCCAACCATTGCTTACACAATGTTGTTTTTTATTCCAGTCGGCAATTTATAGCAATTGCCTTGGACAGCCTTTCACCGCCAACTCCTCTTCTAGACGAGACACCACATACTATTGGGTTCCCTACCCTATCACTAATCTTCCCTAATGCCTCCCTATACCTGCTGAAAAGTTCCTCACTCCTAACCTTTCCTATGTCGTTGCCTCCTACTCTAAGACACACTACCGGATTGGTACTTCCCCTGACAAGACTCTATCTATCCTCTCAGCTACATGCCCTATCCCAGCCACAGGAGAACACACCTAAGTCCTACGTTTCCTATCTCTTGCACAAAAAGTCTAATCTAAGAACCTCACCTAATGTCTACATTATTAATATAATGAGCACAACAGGGAGGAAAGGTTATCCTGTAGGCAATTGTACATAGTTACAATTCTCTCTCTCTCTCTCTCTCTCTCTCTGTGCCCTATTGGACATAGGAACATTAATAGTAGCAGACAAGTCAGAGGAAGAGAGACCAGTTCTGATCACTGTGGATTTACAACGTGAACTGGATGATGTAAGGAGGGAGAGAGATGTTCCTCTCACTGAGAAAAAAAAAGGATGGGAGAAGGAGAGGATTTATTTGCAAGACCAAAGAGAAAATACTTTTATCAAGGCTACTGCTGCGACTAATGATGTTTTAAGTAGTTTTTTATCTCTTCCCAAGTGATTTTGTTCTCAACTGGTGTTCCTGTAATATACTGGTCTGAGGAGGATGTCAGTCGAGTACTGACCTTTCGCAGCTTAAGCCCGAAAGCTTATCACTACTTGCCTGATAGAAGTCAATTTCGTTTCCCAAGTATCAGTACACTGCATCGTTGGATTCTCAGCTCAATGTGGAACCAGGTGTGTTGCATGCACTTCTGCAACTGTTGTACCATAAATGTGAGTCTATGGATGACTGTAAACGTCTACGTGTTTAATCTTTTGATGAAACAAGTGTCAGTGAAGGTAACACTTGTCTTGTGAGGTCATAATTCCTGTCACATCACTCACACCTGGAGGCAAAGGCAGCACCTGTGATCACCTGCTCTAACTGCCCCCCCCCCCCCCACCACCCATAATCTGATAATCTGTTGTCAGTGGCTGTAACACTTATCATATGAAGTCATAACTCCTGTCACCTCATGTCTACATTATTAGTATAATGGACAAACAGGGAGGAAAAGAACTCCTGTAGGCAACTGTATATATAGTCATCATTACCCTATCTTAAGCTGCAGTTATTTAAATACAAGACTATAACTGAAATACATTGTTTTTCTTTTAACCTTTCCTTCTGTGTATCACCCACCACACTGACTGGTGTCCTTAGCTAAAGTTATTTGCAAGATTAAACTCTCTATTAGTATTATTTTCTATGTGAGATACTGAGATAACAAAGTACAGTATATAGAACCATAAAATGTTCTGTTTATAAGAGGTGAGAGGTAGGCGAGGAAGTCTGCCTGCTGACGTCAGCAAAGCTCCACCCACCTTGGCCTAGCCTAGCCTAGCCTAGCCTAACCTGACCTTATCTAACCAAAACTAACCTAACCTTGATCTGATCTGATCTGATCTAATATAGTGATTAGTTTTAATCAGATTGTTATACGTCTTTTTGATCAGTCTAAGTTTCTTTCATCTTACTCTTCATTTTTTCTCTGTTGTTCATCTTTGTTATATTGTTTTCTTTATGCTTTCTTTTCTTTCCCTCCTCCTCCTCTTCTTATTCCTCTATTGTTCTTTAAGAAATCAGGATAACTGTTAAGATTTGTTGACCAATTTTCTCTACATTTTCATTAAGAGATTACTTATTAAAACAACATTATCTGTATTTATATTATCTGAAGAGGAGTCCCGGCCACAACAAACGCCCCCCACACTAACATAATGAAACACTCCAGTAAATTATGTAAATATTCAAAAGGATTTGGATTTAATTGTAGTTTGTTTAATTTTAGGAACATTTCATTAGTGTTAACGGGAGGCAGGTAATGGCTATTATTAAAAAGCTTCCCTTATAATGACTACGGTCCCTCCAGCCAGACTTATACTAGCGTCTAAAGCCAAGGTGTGGTAGAGTCAAGGTTACCCACTGAAAAGTTTATTTGGATAAGTTCGGTGTGATTCTATTAGGTTTGGCTCCATTAGGCGGTGTAAGGTTACCTGGAGTGGATGATTATGTGTTGGGTGGGGCGGAGAGGAGTCACACCAGGTTAGTTAGACTCCAGTTAGTGTGTATTTTATCCCTTTAACTCTCAAAGGAAAATTAAATAGATTAGTTGTTTTATAAGATAATTATTTAATTTTAATTCATCGGTTTATACTTTCATGATGTTACGTAAGTCTATAAATTCACTTAATTATTTTAATGGCAGGATAATAAAAAGATACCTGCTGTAATTACCGTGTTGGAAACTACAATTAGACAACCAAAACAGCATCATCGGCCATTACAGAGCGTTATTTTGTATAATGTAAGCACTTAAGTCAGTGGCCTAAAGCCTCAGGGCTGCTGTGTGAGGTGGTTCAGTCACGATACAAACATTACCAACATGTTTATCTTCACCAGGTGGGCTTAACATGACCAGGTGATGCCTTACTAACTCTTGGATTATTATTGTTGTTTAGTGAATTTGTATGAAGCTGCAAGATCATCTTACACCTCTTGGAGAAAATTGGGTAAAAAAAAATTTTCATCCCAATTTCCCCAATTGGTAGATATTTTTTTTTTTTGGTATTTTGGTATTCTTTAACCTACCTTACCTGACCTCACCTGACCTAACCGGAAAATAATCCTAGTGATAATGGTAAAAAAATGCCAAATACCTATTGGAATAAAAACGAATATTAACAGATATTTTTGTATTATGGAGAAAACAAAATCTTTTGTTAGTTTCACCTTCAGTGTCCTCATGACTGTCCTTGTCATTTTACTATTGTTTGTCTTCCTGTATCTTGGATGTTCTCTATGTCACAGTTTGTGTTTGTTCTTTATTGTACTTCGTCACTGTCCATGTTTTACTGCATTATATTTCTTTGTTGTGATAAAATAGTTCCAAGACCTTCAGTTATAAACAATAATCATATGAAAGTCTTTGACAACAACTTAAATTATTCCTTATTTTCGTTACTTAGATCCATTGAATTCTTGTGTCTGTGTCCGTGACAATGATAATGAAAGGACTTATATTGAGTAGTCTCTCAGGTTTTCATTCGACTGCAAACATACAGTAAACATACAAAGCTGTAGTGAGACTGCTGGAGTTATGCTGCATTATATTAATGCAGCATGCAGCATAATGCGACCTCCTCTCCCTCCCTCCCCGACATGACAGCATAATGCAGCTCCCTCTACCTCCCTCCCCAGCATGACAACATAATGCAACTCCCTCTCCCTCTCTCCCCAGCATAACAGGATAATGCAGCTCCCTCTCACTCCCTACCCAGCATGACAACATTATGCAGCTCCCTCTCCCTCCCTCCCCAGCATGTCAACATAATGCAGCTCCCTCTCCCTCCCTCCCCAGCATGACAGCATAATGCAGCTCCCTCTCCCTACCTTCCCAGCATGACAGCATAATGCAGCTCCCTCTCCCTCCCTCCCTCCCCCAGCATGACAGCATAATGCAGCTCCCTCTCCCTCACTCCCCCAGCATGACAGCATAATGCAGCCCTCTCCTCCCTCCCCAGCATGACAGCATAATGCAGCTCCCTCTCCTCTCTCCCAGCATGACAGCATAATGCAGCTCCCTCTCCCTCCATCCCCAGCTTGACAGCATAATGCAGTTCCCTCTCCCTCCTTCCCGAGCATGACAGCATAATGCAGCTCCCTCTCCCTCCCTTCCCAGCATGACAGCATAATGCAGCTCCCTCTCCCTCCCTCCCCAGCATGACAGCATAATGCAGCTCCCTCTCCCTCCCTTCCCCAGCATGACAGCATAATGCAGCTCCCTCTCCCTCCCTCCCCAGCATGACAGCATAATGCAGCTCCCTCTCCCTCCCTCCCCAGCATGACAGCATAATGAAGCTCCCTCTCCCTCCATCCCCAGCTTGACAGCATAATGCAGTTCCCTCTCCCTCCTTCCCGAGCATGACAGCATAATGCAGCTCCCTCTCCCTCCCTTCCCAGCATGACAGCATAATGCAGCCCTCCTCTTCCCTCCCCAGCATGACAGCATAATGCAGCTCCCTCCCTCCCTCCCCCCAGCATGACAGCATAATGCAGCTCCCTCTCCTCTCTCTCTCTCCCCAGCACACAGGCATAATGCAGCTCCCTCTCCCTCCATCCCCAGCTTGACAGCATAATGCAGTTCCTCTCCTCCTTCCCTGAGCATGACAGCATAATGCAGCCTCCCTCCTTCCTCCCAGCATGACATCATAATGCAGCCCTCCTCCCTCCCCAGCATGACAGCATAATGCAGCTCCCTCTCCCTCCCTCCCCAGCATGACAACATTATGCAACCCGCTTCCTCCCTCCCCAGCATGACACAGCACATAATGCATTCTCCTCCTCCCAGCACATGACAGCATAATGCAGCTCCCTCTCCTTCTCTCCCCAGCATGACAGCATAATGCAGCTCCCTCTCCCTCCCTCCCTCCCCAGCATGACAGCATAATGCAGCTCCCTCTCCCTAACTCCCTCCTCAGCATGACAGTATAATGCAGCTCCCTCTCCCTCCCTCCCCAGCATGACAACATTATGCAGCTCCCTCTCCCTCCCTCCCCAGCATGACAGCATAATGCAGCTCCCTCTCCCTCCCTCCCCTGCATGACAGCATAATGCAGCTCTCTCTCCCTCCCTCCCCAGCATGGCAGCACCCTGAAGTTCCTTAATGAGTTGGGCTCCAGACTTATTGAAACTACCAGAGACTCCAGGGCATCGATCTACTATTTACAAGACAACCAATTGGGAGATGATGGTAAGGAAAGGCGAAAGACATCAGGTAGATTTTTACAGAACTTAATTTGGTTGGGACACAAAGACAGGCTGGAAGGGTGAGGTATGAGGATCTGGTAGGGTGGAATATGAGGGACTGGAATGGTAGGGTATGAGGGATTAACAGGGTAGGGTATGAGGGACTAACAGGGTAGGGTATGAGGAACTAGAAGGGTAGGGTATGAGTACTGGCAGGGTGGGGCATAAGAGGCTAACAAAACTGGGTAGAAGGGTGTGACAATCTCCTCTTCTACACTAATCACGCCACACGTTCTCCTTAAGTCATCAAAAAATATACATTTGTCATGGTGTTCAAAAATTCCTCTTTTACCAACACAAGCTCTCGTTCTTGTAGCCATTGTGATTTAGGCTGAGGGGATAGAGAGATATAGTGAAAGAAGTAGGAACAGATAAAGAGAATGACAGACATAGATATGAGGATATAATAATTGTGGAAGGGGAAGGAAAGAGGAGGTGGAGATAGTGGTAGAGGAAGCAGGGAAGGAGAGCAGGGGAGAGAGAGTGATGATACATTAAGGTTAATAGAGACAAGGGGGGATAGGATAGGTAAAGAGGATACGACAGGGCAGATTTAATCTAATTTCATGGGTAAGAGATGGCAGGAAACCTAGTGAGTGAGTGAGTGGGACAACCATTGATCGTGATCACGCCCCAGTCCACAAGATCGTACACACAAGATAGTCAAAGGAACAGAGGGAACATATTCGGCTTGTTGTCGAACACTTGAATCAAAAGAGCAATAAGTTATTACTGAGTCACTGCACGTTGACTACATATTATAGTGTTTGTAAAGATCTTTCTTGTTACACTGGTCGAGAAGATCAGATAGCGACCGTACGTGAGCTGTGGCCCATATCTGCAGAACCTCGACCATATTAGTTGGTAAAATTGTCTTCGTTTTCTTTGGTGAGTGATCGTGTATTTCCAGATGTAATAACTGAAATGTGTTCAGTGTCTCCAGCAGGACCCGGCTGTACTCTCTTATTGCTGGGACCTCTATCAATCTGCTTACACGAATATCAATAAGACCCGTTTCAACTTCTCTACAAACTTTAAGAGCGTTCGGTCGAGGAGTTCAGGTACGAAAAAAGTATGTTAAGTGAGAATAAATTAACACGAGGCCAGTCAGTGTGTCAAAACAAGGTCGGGCCCACATCAACTGGCAATATAATCACATAAGGCGGATCATGACGATAACACATTTGTGCTTATTGTTTCATCAAAGTACTTAGGCAACATGTTAAATCTATTGTTTGTGTGAAAGTAAAAGGCGAAGCTGTACAGGTTGATCCACAGTTCCTGTTTCAACATCTAACAAAAGCATCAGGGAGAGTGTAAGGCAGGTGAGTAGTGTAACCACCCACTGTACTCTCAAGGGTCTGGCCTAAGAAACACCTTATGGACTATGAGCTGTACACTGCTGCATCACATTAACCACTAGGAGTTGTAAACAAACACTCCAAAAGTGCCTTTATGGAGGAGACCGATGAATTTCAAATGAACACTGTGACTCCTGTTGTCTCGGTAGGGTCGTCAAAATCCTTTGTCTGTTGTGTCATATCGTCTAACACAAAATCGTAAACATACTTTTTGGAGCGTATCTACATCTTACAGCATGATGACACTAAATGGCCGCCTTAAAATGTTATTCTCAAAGACTTAATTATCAAATGAAAAAATTCACCCACTAAAATTTAAGATCACGTTGAAGATAAACTCATTAAAGTTTTATACTGTACTATAATGGAAATTAAAGTTCACTCACTCGCACTCTTGGGCAGAAATTATAATTTAAGTTCTCATTTTAGAACAGTCTTGGCTGTTTTTAGGTCCTGCTATGGTTACTGTCTGAGTCACAATCAACCTCACTTGGCATCTTCTATTTCATTTTGGCGCATTTCATGTTGGTGTATTTCATGTTGGTGTATTTCATGTTGGTGTATTTCATGTTGGTGATCACCTGCCACCCACCAGAGACTTGGGAAGGTTAGAAATAGTGTCATCTCTGTGTTTTATGACGTCTTCGAGGTTTATATCTTCACCTCACCTCCTGAACCACATCCTCAAGACGGACCATTTCTTACCCCTGGTCGTCTTCTTAGCTAATCAGGCTTATTTAATTCTTCTCTCACAGCGCTGCGCCCCCTGGCGAGAAACTCTCCCTCATTTCTTGTAACTTTTAGAGAAGGAAAGTTTATTCTCAACTGGTTGTACAGATGAAGCGTCACAACTTCTCGATATCTTTGCTTTGTGATTATAATACCAACGTGTCTGAGTCGTGTATTTGTTTATAAACTTAATGGAATAATATTTACCCAAGTTTAAGAGGTACTAAAGACATTATAAGGGCTGGATATTTCAAATTATCTGCATCTCTTGAATCACTTGAATCAGGAGTGAGAAAATGAAATTAAGACAAAAAAGAATTGTAAGTGAATGAAATATCGAAATCCTTGAAAAAACTAAATTTCTTAAAACAGTAATGGACTAAGACAGCAGTGGAAGGTAAGGAGATTGGTGGAAAAGAAAGGAGAAGACCGAAGGAGGAAGGTAAAAGGAGGGAAGATGGAGGGGTAAAATACTGTACTGTACTATGACTGCCAGTGTATTATAGCATCAACATTATTATATAAGAGTATATATTATACTTAAGCCCCCCCCCCCCCAGGTATCGCCGGGATGGTTAATCTTCAGGTGGGATACGCTGGGCGGCGAGGGGAGTGACAATCTACCTGTGTCATTAAGGTATCTGTTACCTTTTCCTGGGGCGACACTTCAGGTGAGTTATTATATAAAAAAGAGACTCACTTAATACAATACATGAAAAAATAACACCACCATTTAACTTACATAAATTAACACACAATACAGTACTGAATGCCTAACTAGCTTAGCTCCCCCCACCCCAGCCTCCCTTGAGCGAGCGGGAGCGTGCTGTGTATGGCCACCACCCCAACCAATCACCTCGACTCAGCTAGGTGGACAGCCCACCTGCTATTACTCCCTACTACTTTACTTCCCGTTTCTATTCTTTCCTTCTCTCTTTCCTCTCCTCTCTCATGGCAAAGTCATTTCCCACTTTACTTCATCATCGTTACTCAGTAAGACAGCAGTAGACCACGACGCTTAACACTGTACCTGCCTGACTCTGGTGTTACCTGTACTGTGTTAATTGGCTTGAAGAACATACAAATCTAAAACGTGATATGAATTGTTAATTTTCATAGGAAGATGAACTAGACAAAAAACGACCTTTATAACTAAATGTCAGACCAAATACTGTCAAGAGGTGTGAACAGCTTCCATATGGAGAGGAGAGGATCTTTAATTGAAGTCTAATGTGTCACTTCACGCAATAACTCTGTGGGGTGGACACATCGACAACACAGGAGTGACCGACATATAAACACTTCCGAGACAACGATAACTAATGACTTTTTTTGTTTGTCCTTTCAGAACAAAGTTCACTCCTGGGATTATCTCTCATAAACGAAGCATCACCAAGCACAAGCACCACACACCTGTATAGGCCTTCAGTATCGTCAACCAGCAACTGTCTATATGATAATAGTCCAGACAAAACCTTACTTTTACTTTAACCCGGAAATAAACGTCGACAGGTTTATTATAAATAATTATGACGACAGTAAGTTTTCAAGGTTCAAGTGTCCTTATTTCCTGCCAATCGTTCCAGGAAAACCTTAAAACTTACAATTAATAAATAATTAAAGATTTTTGTTTCTTGTATCTATATATATAAAACAAAGAAGTATGTATTTTTGTTTGTGTGTGTGTTTGTGTGTCCGCACGAGAATCTCGGAAACTACTATACCGATCTGTAGTGATGATGGATGGTGTTATATGCAGTGATGATGGATGGTGTTATATGTAGTGATGATGGATGATGTTATATGTAGTGATGATGGATGGTGTTATATGTAGTGATGATGGATGATGTTATTTGTAGTGATGATGGATGGTGTTATATGTAGTGATGATGGATGATGTTATATGTAGTGATGATGGATGGTGTTATATGTAGTGATGATGTATGATGTTATATGTATGATGATGGATGGTGTTATATGTAGTGATGATGGATGATGTTATATGTAGTGATGATGGATGATGTTATATGTAGTGATGATGGGTGGTGTTATATGTAGTGATGATGGATGATGTTATATGTAGTGATGATGGGTGGTGTTATATGTAGTGATGATCTATCTTCTATCGATATAAAACAAAGAAGTATGTCTGTTTGTGTGTGTGTGTGTGTGTTTGCTTGTGTGTCCGCACGAGAATCTCGAAAACTACTCTACCGATCTGTAGTGATGATGGATGATGTTATATGTAGTGATGATAGATGGTGTTATATGTAGTGATGATGGATGGTGTTATATGTAGTGATGATGTATGATGTTATATGTGTTATAAGTGTTTAAATAACATGGTAGATATTACTGAGCCTTCATCAGGGGTTGGTGCCTCCCTCCAGGTTCCCAGAGGTACAACTATTGGTGACATTTTCTTATTCGATGGCAGCAGTTGAGTTAGATTCATTGGTTGGGAGGTACAGACAGAGTGTAAGTAGCTGTGGAAGTTTCGCGCTCCCTGATGTCGCCCAAATTGTCATAATTGAAGGTAACTGACTTGGCAACGGTAGTGCGTACGTTGGTCTTCTTAAGGATAGAGGCGGGTTGTTGGTCGGCAACATTGGATAGAACAATGAACTCAGCAGCTTGGCGGTCAAGGTTGTTCAAGGTACCATGGGCACTGTAGTAGTTAACTTCCAGCTTGTTAGTTGATTTTCGGCTGCTGCCAATGCTGTCACCATCCAATCGTCCAACAGCCTTATCACAGGAGGCTTCGTCAAAGTATCGGATGTATGCGAAGCCATAGTGTTCATTTTTGTTGTCTTTTGCGGGCATCACAAATAGGTCGATCTGTCCACATTCCTCAAACAATGGTCGAATCTGCTTAGGGGCCACACCAGGGTAGATGTTTGTTGCAACCACCACAAAGCTGGTGTCGAAGTCTACAACGAAATCCTTGCAAGCCTTCACCTCCACCTCAGACACCTTCGATACAGTGCGTCGGAACACCATTGTGATGTACTGACACTAACAGCTCTCTCACTGAGGTCAAATCAAAATTTGACCATACAGAAAGAATTACGGTTTAATAAGGTTGGAATTTAAAGAAATTGACAACAAAATGAAGCTCTGTTTATCACTATAGTGTTGAGGACTGGTGTTTGTAGAGATGATGGATGGTGTTATAATATGTAGTGATGATGGATGGTGTTATATGTAGTGATGAAGGATGGCGTTATATGTAGTGATGATGGCGTTATATGTAGTAATGATGGATGGTGTTATATGTAGTGATGATAGGAGGGTAATATATGTAGTGATGATGGATGGTGTTATATATAGTGATGATGCATGATGATATATGTAGTGATGATGGTTGGTGTTATATGTAGTGATGCTGGATGGTGTTATATGTAGTGATGATGGATAGAGTTATATGTAGTGATGATGGATGATGTTATATGTAGTGATGATGGGTGGTGTTATATGTAGTGATGTTGGATGGTGTTATATGTAGTGATGATGGATGATATTATATGTAGTGATGATAGGATGGTTCTATATGTAGTGATGGATGGTGTTATATGTAGTGATGATGGATGATGTTATATGTAGTGATGATAGGATGGTTTTATATGTAGTGATGATGGATGGTGTTATATGTAGTGATGATGCATGATGTTATATGTAGTGATGACGGTTGGTGTTATATGTAGTGATGCTGGATGGTGTTATATGTAGTGATGATGGATAGAGTTATATGTAGTGATGGATGATGTAATATGTAGTGATGATGGGTGGTGTTATATGTAGTGATGTTGGATGGTGTTATATGTAGTGATGAGGGATGATATTATATGTAGTGATGATAGGTTGGTTTTATATGTAGTGTTGATGGATGGTGTTATGTAGTGATGATGCATGATGTTATATGTAGTGATGATGGGTGGTGTTATATGTAGTGATGCTGGATGGTGTCATATGTAGTGATGATGGATGGAGTTATATGTAGTGATGATGGATGATATTATATGTAGTGATGATGGTTGGTGTTATGTAGTGATGTTGGATGGTGTTATATGTCGTGATGGATGGTTCTATATGTAGTGATGGTGGATGGTGTTATATGTAGTGATGATGGATCGTGTTATATGTAGTGATGATGGATAGTGTTATATGTAGTGATGATGATGGATGGTGTTATAAGTAGTGATGATGGATGTTGTTATATGTAGTGATGAAGGATGGTGTTAGTGAAGATTGTGAAGTGAGATGTAGTGAAGATTGTGAAGTGAGGTGTAGTGAAGATTGTGAAGTGAGATGTAGTGAAGATTGAGAAGTGAGATGTGGCGAAGATTGTTAAGTGAGATGTAGTGAAGATTGTGAAGTGAGATGTAGTGAAGATTGTGAAGTGAGATGTAGTGAAGATTGTGAAGTGACATGTAGTGAAGATTGTGAAGTGAGATGTAGTGAAGATTGTGAAGTGAGATGTAGTGAAGATTGTGAAGTGAGATGTAGTGAAGATTGTGAAGTGAGATGTAGTGAAGATTGTGAAGTGAGATGTAGTGAAGACTGTGAAGTGAGATTTGGTGAAAATTGTGAAGTGAGATGTAGTGAAGATTGTGAAGTGAGATGTGGTGAAGATTGTGAAGTGAGATGTAGTGAAGATTGTGAAGTGAGATGTAGTGAAATTTGTGAAGTGAGATGTAGTGAAGATTGTGAAGTGGGATGTAGTGAAGATTGTGAAGTGAGATGTAGTGAAGATTGTGAAGTGAGATGTAGTGAAGATTGTGAAGTGAGATGTAGTGAAGATTGTGAAGTGAGATGTAGTGAAGATTATGAAGTGAGATGTCGTGAAGATTGTGAAGTGAGATGTAGTGAAGATTGTGAAGTGAGATGTAGTGAAGATTGTGAAGTGAGATGTAGTGAAGATTGTGAAGTGAGATGTGGTAAAGATTGTGAAGTGAGATGTAGTGAAGATTGTGAAGTGAGATGTAGTGAAGATTGTGAAGTGAGATGTAGTGAAGATTGTGAAGTGGGATGTAGTGAAGATTGTGAAGTGAGATGTGGTAAAGATTGTGAAGTGAGATGTAGTGAAGATTGTGAAGTGAGATGTAGTGAAGATTGTGAAGTGAGATGTAGTGAAGATTGTGAAGTGAGATGTAGTGAAGATTGTGAAGTGAGATGTAGTGAAGATTGTGAAGTGAGATGTAGTGAAGATTTTGAAGTGAGATGTAGTGAAGATTGTGAAGTGAGATGTAGTGAAGATTGTGAAGTGAGATGTAGTGAAGATTGTGAAGTGAGATGTAGTGAAGATTGTGAAGTGAGATGTAGTGAAGATTGTGAAGTGAGATGTAGTGAAGATTGTGAAGTGAGATGTAGTGAAGATTGTGAAGTGAGATGTAGTGAAGATTGTGAAGTGAGATGTAGTGAAGATTGTGAAGTGAGATGTGGTGAAGATTGTGAAGTGAGATGTAGTGAAGATTGTGAAGTGAGATGTAGTGAAGATTGTGAAGTGAGATTGTGAAGTGAGAGTGAAGATTGTGAAGTGAGATGTAGTGAAGATTGTGAAGTGAGATGTAGTGAAGATTGTGAAGTGAGATGTAGTGAAGATTGTGAAGTAAGAAGTGGTAAAGATTGTGAAGTAAGATGTGGTAAAGATTGTGAAGTGAGATGTAGTGAAGATTGTGAAGTGAGATGTAGTGAAGATTGTGAAGTGAGATGTAGTGAAGATTGTGAAGTGAGATGTAGTGAAGATTGTGGAGTGAGATGTAGTGAAGATTGTGAAGTGAGATGTAGTGAAGATTGTGAAGTGAGATGTAGTGAAGATTGTGAAGTGAGATGTAGTGAAGATTGTGGAGTGAGATGTAGTGAAGATTGTGAAGTGAGATGTAGTGAAGATTGTGAAGTAAGATTATAAAGTAAACTGTAGTAATTGAGGTTAAACGAACGCGGGTTATTCTGTAGTGTATCCGTGTCTTGTTAACGTGGAACCAACATGGCGGTGGTTCTCAATATAGATACGTTATTTTGCCGGGAATTTCTGTCAAAACGAAATATGAATCAACCATATTTAGCCTAAATTAACCTAGCGGCTTTATTATATATTCTAAGATGTTTAAGTTGGATAGATCAGATCAGGTTAGGTAAAGTCAGGTTGGGTTAGGTTAGGTTAGTTTTGTTAATTTTGCCAGTTAGAGGCTAGTTTATTGTGCCCCCCATACTCATCCTGTGAGCGGTAGTGCAAAGAGATTACAAAGTGGTGTTAGATGAGGTAGGTGGTTAAGTTAAGTTTCAATAGGTTAGGTTAGATTACGTCAGGTTGGATTAAGTTAAGTTAGGTTAGGTAGGTAATAAGTAGATAGGTTACGGTCGGTAGGTGGGAAAGTTAGGTTTGATTAGGTTAGCTTATGTCAGACGGGGAGGTTAGGTTCGATTATGTCAGGTTAGGTTCGATTATGTCAGGTTAGGTTCGATTATGTCAGGTTAGGTTAGATTACGTCAGGTTAGGTTAGATTATGTCAGGTTAGGTTAGATTATGTCAGGGTAGGTTAGATTACGTCAGGTTAGGTTAGATTACGTCAGGTTAGGTTAGATTACATCAGGTTAGGTTAGATTATGTCAGGTTAGGTTAGATTATGTCAGGTTTGGTTAGATTATGTCAGGTTTGGTAAGTAGGTGGAGGTGGGTAAAAAAGGTTAGGTTAGGTCGGCAGGTTTTAGTGTAGGAGCTTAAGTAATCCCGTAAAAATTTCATGTTAATTTTTGACACCATACATCGTAATAATCCTTATAAACTATGTTAAGGAACTGTGGTGTAATTTTTTCTGAACGGTTTATTATAAGTTTTATGCCATTAAAGAAGTTTTATCAAAGAGCGGCGTAATGAACCACAGACGTATTACCATTAACTCCTAAGTAACTTAAAACATGACTAATAACCTATGAACATGTAGTATTATATCATTACAATTTAACGTAATATATTATGAATGCTGTTATAATATCTTAAGTGTGTTACAAACATGGCTGCTCATATATGCCATCCTGTCTCTGGCAAAGAAGAGATTGCAGTAAGTAAAATTAATTGCTAAAGACAAATACTGGAAATTAAACATATACTTATTACCATTATCTGAAAAGCTTAGAACCACCGTTTTATATTTATTAAAAGTTTGTAGTGTTATACATCATGTGTATACAAGTCACAAGTTATTATTTACGACATTGCTTCAGTCCTCGTCATCAGAGTCTTCTGTGTACAACAGATTCCTTCACCTTGTTTAGGCATTTCTCATCATCTGCTTGACAGTTACACATCTCGGTGCATGTCATGCTATTCTTTCTGATTCTTTCTGTATGAACATGACAATGATCCACATTTCCTGACGCCACATCCACATTTAACAAGTTCTGTGATTGCTTCTGGAGCTGGTGGTTGGTCTGATATTACTAGTATGAAACAGTCATTGTCAATCTTCCAGCCATGCTCTAATTGTGAAAGCATTTCACTGTCTGCATCACAAGACCACAGAAGAGCTTGATACCTTCCTCTCAATATATGATACTTTAGAGTTGCTGCAGTCGCTGGTAGTTCTCCAGCTTCTGCCTGCGTTATCTTGAAGAGATGCCATCTAAGTTTTGACAGTTTAGTGAAAGTCATTCGTGGACAGTAGAGCTTAAATACAAATTCCTCTAGACCAATATACTGTACATGTCTGCTGGAGGGCATTTGGTCTACTCAGCATCTTGAATGCATCTAGGACTTTTGTGTTAGATTTCATCAAAGTGCTCCAACATGCTTTCTTTCCTTTGCCAACAAATTTTCCAATGCAGTCAGATCCTGTGAAGGCATGGAAACCTGTAAGGCTCTCTGCCCAATGTGTCGTCGCTCACCAGTTCCTGTTATCATACTTGTATTTTCTCCAAGTTGAGGCTGCTTTAATATGCCAAACACATCAGTGTCTGCTGACTTGATATGTACAGTGCTGCCCTTCTGTGATGCATATACTGTATGTCCTGCTTAAGTTCTATAACTTGTGATAGCAATTTGATGGTTGAAGTCTTATTTGCTGCTTTCCACGACAGTAGATTAACCTTGGACAGCTTTTCCCAGATGCTCAATGGACCAACAATACGTTCCTTGACAAAATTTTCATAATTTTGTCTTCCAACTTCATATGCACATAGATTGTCATATTTGGCATTTTCTGGCATTACAGCTCCAGTTACCAAGTTTATAAGAGCATCATTTTCCTGGGATTACAGTCACCAATAACATTGTGTAGCTTCTGTACATCAGCATATTGACAGCTGACAATAGCTGTAGAGAGCTCATGGTGTTCTGTTCTTTTGTAATCTTTATGAGTTTGATATTTTATGTAATGAACTTAATTTGAAAACCCAAATGGTAGTATATGATCTTTTATCACCTTAGACACTCTGTGCGTCATGCCTCTCAAGTGATTTTTTTCCTCTCTTACTTCTCTGGACAAATACGACCTTTATCCCATCAGAAAAAATATCACCATATATTTTCTTAATCTACAGGTGCCAAGGTTTAAAATGACGGATGGTGTTAAAAATTAACCTGAAATTTTTACGTGACCACATATTGTCTTGTTGGGTTTCTGAGAGAACTTCACGGCTAAATAGCGCCTCTGTATTGATAGCCGGTACATGTCGTAATATCCACCGCTCATAGTTAAATCTTTATGTCCGTTTATTTTGTCCTAATTTAAGTATCAAAGAGTGTTTTCATTTTTAAGTATCTTAAGTATCTTTTTTCCCCACTCCTAAGTATCTAAGTATGATTTATTTTCATTTATAAGTAACTAACCATATTTTTGTTTTCATTATAAAATGTGATTGATATAGACAACAGAAGTAAATATCAGCTGGAGGTCGTAAACGAAGCTGATGTGAAGTATTTTGACTCGCTGTTCCCACGAACTAATTGCTTCACTGGTTTATACCGAAGAAATAAAACCGTCAACGAACCATCCGATTCAAATGTGTCTTAGGCGATACAGGGTGTTTATGCGTCACTCTGATACCAAGAATGACTTTGTGTACTGTGGTGAAGCTGAGGGTAGGATAGGGTTGGGTTGGGTTGGGATGGGTTAGGATTACGCATGTGTAGGTATATTCTGTCGCATTTTATAGGTATCTTGCGTCTTTCTCTTTATTCCTTCTTTATCATGAGTATCTGTGCCTATTAATACACCACCTCGCAGGATAGTGGAAGAGGAATGGATAGTAACGAGATAATATTCTTCTTACATATACCTTAGCTTGATTACAGGTAACATCAGGTAGAAGTTACATGACTCTTAAGAGTTTTCCTCGACTTGGCTGATTCAACTGTAAGACTTGCTGTATTTATCCTTATTAAAATCCTCCACCTGTAAGACCATCCACTTGTAAGACCCTCCACCTGTAAGACCCTCCACTTGTAAGACTCTCCACTTGTAAAACCCTTTAGGGATTTGAAATACCTTCTCGTCTTGGCTCCACTAGTACTGTACACACCCTCTCTAGCCTTAGTTTACAGTAATGTTGAAGTATATAATGAAGACTCACAGCTCATGGGTTAGAAAAACAAAAGATGCTTGTTTTATTTATTTATTTATTTATTTATTTATAGTTTATTTTAGAATCCCCGAAAGTTAGAACAAAATGGCTGACGGGACTCACAAGCGGGCGGTGTTTACAGTATGGACCAAGAATAAAAAATAAATGAAAAATAAAATAAATAAATCGTAAATTGGTGCATTGTTTCTCCAGGGGTAATTATAGAAGTACAAATGTTCTCCAGCAGTGGGTAACGATCATAGTCACGTATAGAGCTTCCGACGCAGGTAGATTGATATAGATGCATTACCTTGAGTTAGTGGGTTACAGGGGCTTCTTACACGATAATATTAAAGGTGTTTTTTCCTTCTGTTTGTGGCACTTGAGGTGTTTAGGTTAGGTTTAATTAAAATGGTTTAGTTATAATAGTTATATTACGATAAGTTAAGTTGAATTTAGAACTTTTGATTTACATATATCGTGTTTTAGAAGGATTTGTTAGCTAATAAGTTTAATTTGGATAAGTTTAGTTTAATTTAGATCATTTGATTTTACAAGGTCGTATTATAATGACTGGGAACCATATAGAAACCTGTTAGAAGTAAATATTTCTACGGCAGTGAATGAGTAGGTCAATAAGTGGTGTATAGAGCTGCTGACGCAACTTAAACGGTATATACTGTACATTATATGTTATCAGAGCTTTCCTGTTGTACGTAACCGCCTCCGTCAAAGTGTCTTAGTGGCTCATGTGAAGATTAGCCTCTAGTTTATTTAACCTCAAGATTAACTACACTGGCACTGCCTGACCTGACCTGACCTGACCTGACCTGACCTGACCTGACCTGACCTACCCCTACCCTACCCTACCCTACCCTACCCTACCCTACCCTACCCTACCCTAACCTAACCTAACTTAATCTAACCTAACTTAACTTCCCATGTAGCGTTAGGTTAATCATTAGTTGAAATAAGCTGGGAGGGTTAATCTTCATGTAATCTATCTTAATTAACAATTTTGGTCAGGTGAGGCCTTCTTTACCTTACTCGAGAGCAGGAGGAGGAGGACTTGCTAACGTCTACAGATCATCGTCAACCAAGGCAGATATTGAATACCTTTTGTTTACCTTCGTGGCTTAAGAACACATCTTAACACCATAAGACTATTCGCCTCAATGCAATAATACAGTAATTGATTATTGTATTCTAATAAAATTTACGGTGTATCTTTTGAACCAGATTTATTGTTTGACTTTTGTGAATGAGAAACTGGTTGAGGTGTATTGTGGTAAACATCCTTAAGAGCAGCTCTGTGTGTTCTTACGACCTCAAAGTAACACAAAAGGTAGCCAATATCTACCCTTGGTCAGTCACTTTATGTAGATGTCAATTGTGTCATTTTTCTAGACTTAGTGCCCCCTGGAGGAGAAAGTAAATACAATGTTGATTTATTTTGGTCACAACACACGCTAGTAGATTATTTTTTCCTATTTAACTAAATAATTAACACTATGTAGCTAACTAATTATATGACTCAAAGATGGTAACCAATATGGCGTCGATATTGTTCACATACTCTATGATTAATAGATGTATTGTCTGTTTAATTTTAGGGAAGAATTTAATTTATAAACTTTTGAGAATCTGGATACAGGAGTTTTGTCTTTGCGCGCGCGCGCGCGTGTGTGTGTGTGTGTGTGTGTGTGTGTGTGTGTGTGTGTGTGTGTGTGTGTGTGGTGATGATGATGATGACGGATACTTTCCTCTGCAGTGAAAAAAATATCTTGACATTGCAAAGTTTAACTGTAAGCCGAAGGAACGTTTGTAATGTGACTTATTATGTGAAATTGTAACTTGAAATTCTTTGTGAAAAAATATTTCCCTATAAAGTTTGGCAGTAAATGAAGTATTACATCAAGGTGTAACTTGTAGTTCCTTGTGGAGTAAATTACCTAAGTGGACGATACAGCTACTCCAGGGTGTAAGACCTAGAGTAGAAAGTCTTAAGACCTTACCTGAGGTTGAAAGACTCTTATAGTGGAACGTCTTAGGTATTGAAACTTTAATTACAGTAAATAAAATATAATCTACCTAAACATTCCTTCACCTGGCGACAACTAATGATACAGGTGGTGTAATAGCTCTTTAAAATTCCTCCGTTTGATATAATAATGACCACACATGAACTTATAATGTGCAATATCTTGATAACACATTAGCTGCAACATTACACATAGTCCAGTGTATGTGTAGTGAGGGACATCTACCTAAATGAGTTACAGAATGTGGAGTTGAGGCAAAAAAATGTTGGGACATGTTTGAGATCATCAGTTGAGCCAAACGTTTATACTCAATATTGTTTTAATGGTATTTTAGAGCGACCGAAAAATGTAAACAAAATGGCCGGCTAGGCTCGGGGGATCCACGAGTCCTCTTATGAAGGATCGACAATAAATGAAAACAAATCAGATTAATTTAAACACATTTCCAAGAGTATTAGATCCTGTAAAGAGAGAAAATTAATACTTGATATTTGTAGAAGCTTTTTTTTTCGTCCGTTTTCGTCTTGGTTAAAACAATTGTGGTGGTGTTACCTGTTCCAAACGGTAGACATCAAGGAAATGGATCAAGACCTTAATACTCAAAGGTACACATGATGATTTGTTCCCAAGTCCGAGGATATACTTCACAAAACAGATTAACTTTAGGACACAATGATGGCGAACAAAATAACATCAACATTGCGTACAGCACATATCTTGCTTTGACTCTTAACTCTTGTAATTTTTCGTAATGTTAGTGAATGAAATTGAGATTCTGGGCATATTTTCCTGTTTTTCTTTCTAATCAAGTGTAAAGGAAGATGTACTGTTTATTGATGGATTTGGTGATGTCTTAATAGTGTATTAGTGTGTTAATATTACACAGGTTTGGTATAGTGGTGACGGTAATGTAGTGTAGTAAGATTTTAACACATGGAGGTGAATTTGTCTTTTATGTTGAGGATTTAAGAACATAAGAACATAAGAAAATAAGGAGTCTGCAATAGGCCGGTTGGCCTGTGCATGACAGCTCCTGTCGAGAGTTACTACCACTCTCTATCATCCATGAATCTATCTAGCCTCCTTTTGAAACTTTCCAGAGTTCCCGCACTTACTACAAAGTTGCTAAGCTTGTTCCACTCGTCCACCACCCTATTTGTGAACCAGTTTCTTCCTATCTCCCTCCTAAACCTAAACTTATCCAACTTGAATCCGTTGCTCCGAGTCCTATCCTGCTCGGATATTATAAGAACTTTATCTATATCCCCTTTATTGATTCCTTTCACCCACTTAAATACTTCTATCATATCTCCCCGCACTCTTCGTCTTTCTAGGGAATGCAAGTTAAGTTTCTGTAACCTATCCTGATATGGAAGGTTTCTAAGTCCCGGAATCATTTTTGTCATTCTTCGCTGCACCGACTCTAGTGAATTTATATCCATTCTATAATAGGGGCACCAGAACTGAACCGCATAATCGAGGTGCGGCCTGATTTGTTAAAGGGAAGATCTGGTGGACGGGGATAATTGTCTGGTTGTGATGGACACGGCTCACCTAACCTAACCCAATCTAACCTAACCCAACCCAACCTAACCCAACCTAACCCAACCCAACCTAACCTAACCCCTATATATGTGTGAGATAAGGTTCTGATTCAAGAACAAGATGCACAAGTTCGAATCCAAATTGAGCTGTAGGGTTTGTTGACTAATTCGGGGCTTCACATTCATAAAACTCTCAAATGGGATACGACTAAACCCGAAGCCCCATCTTCCGTCGGTCGGTCGTTGGTGTCAGGTCAAAGTTCAGTTTGTAGTTCACCTCCTGTGATATGTGTCATTTATCGAAACGAAACATGAGGTTAACGTGAAAACAAAACCTCGAAGCAACACGTATAAACAGGGTCGAGTTTTCATCGGATTTTACGTCATGAAATTTTCCATCTTGAGAGAGAGAGATTGATTGATTGATTCCGATGCTGAAATTAACACTAAAATTTTATACTGTAATTGAGATAAATGCAGGTAAGGTTGGCGTATGGAATTATTGAAGGACGATCACAGAAATGTTTTACCTGTTTCCTGTGATGTAAGTCCAAAATGGTGTTAATTGTCATGGGTTTATACGTCCAAAATGTTCTTCATATCGTAGGGTTTTACATCCAAATATGCCATCCAAGTCCATATGTCCATTCATCCAGTTAGCTGTTTATCCATCCACCGATTCACCCACCTACCCATCTCTCATCCCATTCAGTCACCCATCTACCCATCTATCCTCCCATTCAGTCTCCCATCCATCCATCCATCCATCCATCCATCCATCCATCCATCCATCACACGAGGAATAGAATGACCCACTTATAATTTTTCTCTTTCCTGCTGCACTAAGGATCAACCACCCAGAGTGGTATGGCTACCCTGAGTAAGTACACTCTGTATTCCTCCTTTACTCTATTGTGGGTGTAGGTGGTGGGTAGTGTGTGTTTGTGGGTGTAGAACGTGGAGAGTAGGTTTGTTTGTGGGTGTAGGGCGTGGATAGTAGGTTTGTTTGTGGGTGTAGGGCGTGGATAGTAGGTTTGTTTGTGGGTGTAGGGCATGGATAGTAGGTTTGTTTGTGGGTGTAGGGCGTGGATAGTAGGTTTGTTTGTGGGTGTGGGGCGTGGATAGTAGGTTTGTTTGTGGGTGTAGGGCGTGGATAGTAGGTTTGTTTGTGGGTGTAGGGCGTGGATAGTAGGTTTGTTTGTGGGTGTAGGGCGTGGATAGTAGGTTTGTTTGTGGGTGTAGGGCGTGGATAGTAGGTTTGTTTGTGGGTGTGAGGCGTGGATAGTGGGTTTGTTTGTGGGTGTGGGGCGTGAATAGTAGTAGGTTTTGTTTATTGGGTGTGGGGGCGTGGATAGTAGGTTTGTTTGTGGGTGTGGGGCATGGATAGTAGGTTTGTTTGTGGGTGTGGGGCCGTGGATAGTGGGTTTGTTTGTGGGTGTGGGGAGAAGTGGATAGTAGGTTTTGTTTGTTGGTGTAGGGAGTGGATAGTTGGTTTGTTTGTGGGTGTAGGGCGTGGATAGTAGGTTTGTTTGTGGGTGTGGGGCGTGGATAGTAGGTTTGTTTGTGGGTGTGGGGCATGGATGGTAGGTTTGTTTGTGGGTGTAGGGAGTGGATAGTAGGTTTCTTTGTGGGTGTAGGGAGTGGATAGTAGGTTTGTTTATGGGTGTGGGGCGTGGATAGTAGGTTTGTTTGTGGGTGTAGGGCGTGAATTGTAGGTTTGTTTGTGGGTGTAGGGCGTGGATAGTAGATTTGTTTGTGGGTGTAGAGCGTGGATAGTAGGTTTGTTTGTGGGTGTAGAGCGTGGATAGTAGGTTTGTTTGTGGGTGTAGGGCGTGGATGATGGGTTTGTTTTTGTGGGTGCTGGGGGCGTGGATGGTAGGTTTTGTTTGTGGGTGGGGAGCGTGGATAGTAGGTTTTGTTTGTGGGTGTAGGGCGTGGATAAATGGGTTTGTTTGTAGATTGTGGGGCGTGGATAGTATGTGTGTTTGTGGGTGTAGAACGTGGATAGTAGGTTTGTTTGTGGGTGTAGGGCGTGGATAGTAGGTTTGTTTGTGGGTGTAGGGAGTGGATAGTAGGTTTGTTTGTGGGTGTGGGGCGTGGATAGTAGGTTTGTTTGTAGGTGTAGGGCGTGGATAGTAGGTTTGTTTGTGGGTGTAGGGAGTGGATAGTAGGTTTGTTTGTGGGTGTAGGGCGTGGATAGTAGGTTTGTTTGTGGGTGTAGAACGTGGATAGTAGGTTTGTTTGTGGGTGTAGGGAGTGGATAGTAGGTTTGTTTGTGGGTGTGGGGCCGTGGATAATGCAAGTTTGTTTGTGGGCATGGGGCGTGGATAGTGGGTTTTGTTTGTGGGTGTGGGGCGTGGATGGTACGTTTGTTTGTGGGTGTAGGGCGTGGATAGTGCAGGTTTGTTTGTGGGTGTGGGGCCGTGAATGTTGGGTTGTTTGTGGGTGTGTGGGGCGTGGATAGTTGGTTTGTTTGCGGGTGTAGAGCGTGGATAGTAGGTTTGTTTGTGGGTGTAGGGAGTGGATAGTAGGTATGTTTGTGGGTGTAGGGAGTGGATAGTAGGTTTGTTTGTGGGTGTAGAGCGTGGATAGTAGGTTTGTTTGTGGGTGTGGGGCGTGGATAGTAGGTTTGTTTGTGGGTGTAGAGCGTGGATAGTAGGTTTGTTTGTGGGTGTAGGGCGTGGATAGTAGGTTTGTTTGTGGGTGTGGGGCGTGGATAGTAGGTTTGTTTGTGGGTGTGGGGCGTGGATAGTAGGTGTGTTTGTGGGTGTAGAGCGTGGATAGTAGGTATGTTTGTGGGTGTAGAGCGTGGATAGTTGGCATGTTTGTGGGTGTAGGGCGTGGATAGTAGGTATGTTTGTGGGTGTAGGGAGTGGATAGTAGGTGTGTTTGTGGGTGTTTGGGAGTGGATAGTAGGTATTTTTGTGGGTGTAGATACATACATTGTTAAGAGGAATAAATCAAAATGGGAAGAAGAATAAGATAAATATACTGATGATTAATGGTACAGGTGAGTTAATAAAATTTATATAAATAGATAAATACAGTAGATAGATAGATAGATAGATGTATGATTTTGTATACCGCAAGAGTAACTAAATATTCCTGTACCTGTATTTTCTTTCAGTTTCAAAATACACAGGATTATAAATATGAGTATGCACATTGCACATCAGGTGTTACAGTCAGTGGTAATATTTTGTAATACTCTTAAGTGATGAGGTAACAGAGGAAATAGACGGATATTAACGGAGAGTTTTTGTAGAATTAGACAGACATTCAGACAGTAAAACTTCTTCCCACAATACAAATTTTGACGGTGGAATTTATACACGAGAGTGTATGGATAATTATGATGAGCTGAATTATGACATCTACGTCTGATAATCCGTTGTTTAGAATGGATTATTATTATTTTTGTTGAGTTATTTAACAGTTCGAGAAAAGGTTTATTATGGTACTATGTCCTATTATCACACAAGGTCATAATTGAAGTAAAATAACCAATTATACTGTATTATTTTAGACAATACATAAGAACATAAGAACATAAGAATGGAGGAAACTGCAGCGGGCCTATTGGCCCATATTGGGCAGTCCCGTTTACACCCAACCCCTATTGCTCATATGAGCATCCAATCTATGTTTGAAGCAATTCAGCGTATTCGAGTTAATGATGATATTTGGTAACTTGTTTCATTCATCCACTACTCTGTTTCCAAACCAGTGTTTACCTATTTCACGCCTAAATCTAAATTTTTTTAATTTAAAACCATTGTTACGAGTTTGCTCCTGGTTGGATAGTTTGAGTACCTTTGTAATGTCACCTTTGTTTAGCCCTGCCTTCCACTTATACACCACTATCAGGTCGCCCCTCGCTCTACGTCTCTCAAGGGAGTGCAAATTAAGAAGCTTTAACCTGTCTCTATACTCAAGGTTCCTAATGCCCGGGATTAGTCTTGTCATTCTCCTCTGAATTCTTTCCAAGGATTCTATATCCATTCTGTAATACGGTGACCAGAACTGAACTGCGGAATCCAGGTGTGGTCTCACAAGAGCAAGATACAGTTTTAGGATGGCCTCGCTAGTCTTGTAACTAACACTCCTTTGTATGAACCCAAGTACTTTATTAGCCTTGTTACGAGCAAAAACACATTGTTTACTTGGCTTAAGGTTCCTACTTATCATTACTCCTAAATCTCTCTAGCAGTCGGATTTCTCTATGGCATCGTTGTTCATCTGGTATCTGGTTTCCCTGTTTACATCTCCTATACTGAGTACTTTACATTTGTAGACGTTGAATTCCATCTGCCATTTTTCAGACTATTCGAAAAATTTGTTTAGATCTTCCTGTAGTTTTGCCGAGTCCTCGTCAGATTTGATAACACTTCCTATTTTAGTGTCATCAGCAAATTTACTTATGTTGCTGTCAATGCCGATATCTATGTCGTTTATGTATATAATAAATAATAGTGGTCCAAGTACTGAGCCTTGGTGAACTCCACTTGTGACGTTGCTCCAATGGGACTAAGTGCCGTTAATGCTCATTCGCTGTTTCCTGTCCTGTAACCACGCCCTAATCCATTTAAGGATGTCACCTTTGATGCCATGAGCTTCTACCTTTCTAATTAGTCTTTCGTGGGGGACTCTGTCGAAGGCATTGCTAAAGTCGAGATAAACCACATCATAATTGTGCCCCTCGTCCACCGATTCGAAAACTGATGAAAAGAATGTTAATAGATTAGTTAGGCAAGAACGTCCGCTTGTGAAGCCAGGCTGGGAATCATTGATCAATCGGTGCTTCTCCAGGTGATTTCGAATAGAGTTGAAATGATTGCTTCCAGTAATTTGCCTACTATTGATGTTGAACTGATTGGGCAGTAGTTAGAGGATAGTGATCTATCCCACTTCTTGAAAATCGGTATTACATTCGCTATCCTCCAGGATTCTGGTACTACACCTGTTTTTAATGACATGTTAAACAACTTTGCTGAGGGCATACTAAACTCTTCCTTACATTCCTTTAATACTCTGGCAAATATCTCATCGGGACCAGGTGACTTATTAGGCTTTAGTTTGTCTATTTGCTTACTAACATCGTTACTAGTCACTACTATCTCACTTAATTTGTTTTCTTCACTATCTCTGAATAGAGTCGGTGCCTCGGGTATTCCCTGGACATGCTGGATAATATACCATCTACTTAAGGAGGTGATGTAGGTAAGGTAGATTGATAAAACATTAATTTACTCAGTTTTTTCTTAGTATCGGATTTTTATTTTTTAGTTTTTTTTCTGACAATTTATAATGCAAGCAGCGTTCACATGTTGTCAACCGCCCCCAAGTGTACAAGAAGTTTGGACTGTAACTGTACCGTCAATAAATGGCTGTAACTGTACCGTCAATAAGTGGCTCTGTATTCTGAACACGGGGATCTCTACAGTATAACCTACGAGTATAACTGTGGTGAAAGAACTGCTTCCCCGCATTATGTTGAGGAAGATTCGTATACAAACTTTTTGCCCTGACTTCGTAGTAAAAAAAATCTTAGGGAAAATATATTGAATTTATTTTTAATGTTTATTTATTTATTGTTGTCGTTGGTGTCTTTTTTTTTACCGGGATGTGTGTTATATTCACGAAAATGGAGTCAAGACAAATGTTGGACACGTTGATGTGAAGTAACACAGTAAATGATGTTGTTTGTGTTGCTGTGTTATTTATTTATTGTGTTTCTTATTCTTTTCTGTTTATTTTGTTTTATTTAGTTTTATTGTAGTAATTGTTATTCTTTTTTTTATTCTTACTTATTTTCATTTTACTGTTTATTCGTTTTCTTATTTTCATTTTATTGTTCAATAATTTTCCATTCATTCTTATTTATTTATCGCGTTGGTGTATTTCATTTATTTGCTATTCTCTTAGGTATTTCACATTTGCATTAATTAATCTTCAAATCATTGGTTGCTATTTTTATCATACTAGTTTAATGTTCACCTCAGCAGTCAACTGGCTTATGTCTAAACAATGTCTACCACTGTTTTAGCCAGACTTAGTTATGAGACTTGTAATTCAGTATCCATTACGTACCGTTTATCAGTGTAATTTGTGGTAATGGACTGCCCAATGTAATTACATATATTGTCTTACTGAAAAAAATGCGGTGTAACCAAGATTAAGTTTTATAGAGTTTGTATTTAAGGATTATTCTCCTATACTTCTCTTAGATTCTGAATATATTTTTGTTTCATCATTTCAGTGTATTGTAATGTGTAGTTAGTTACACTATAGATATATAATAATTGCTTTAAGTTTGGTTGGGAGTGTGGAAGGTGTTGTGTGTGATGTACAGGTGTGTACAGGTGGTGGTTACACCTGACTTCGAGGCGGGTGTGTATAGGTGCCGGATACACCTATGGTTACAACACAGGTGTATCCGGCAGCAGTAGTAACAAAGGGGCTATATGGGCTCCGGCGGCCATGTCGTGACACCGGCCGGCAGAATCCCCCGGTGAAAAAGGGAAACAAGATGGCCGTCCCCTATTCAATATGTAAACAACTCGACCTGAAATGTTGTTTATTGGACATTTTTCTCATTAGGGAGTCGAACCCTTGTTTTGAGTTGGTGTTCAACTACCGTGGCTGACGGCCATCACCTGTGATTCAACTGGTAGAATTAAGTGTAATAATAATAATAATAATAATAATAATAATAATAATAATAATAATAATAATAATAATAATAATAATTAACGGTTTATTGAAAGAGCTTGGCAGCTCAAACTACAGTGCATTTCAACATAGTGACAGTGCAAGAAGTAGTATTTACTGGGAGTGAATACACTGGTTTATTACAAGTTATTGATAATTTTTACAATGGTTGGGACTGGGCTGTTCTTATAGCGATCAGTACGTGCACTTATGGGCTGGATGCGGTTGTGGTGTCAAACAGCAATTCTCGGGAGAGGGATCTCAGGTGGTAGTAGGAGCCGGTGTCGAGGATGGTGTAGAAGCTTCTTAGCAAATTTGCAGATGTGGTCGTGGTGATGGTCAGTGAGAGTCGAAAGGGTCAGTGTGTTGAGCGCTTCTTGATATGTGGAGTAGGAAGGGGAGAGAATAATCTTGTATGCCCTCTTTTGCACTTTTACTAGGTGGGCATCTTATCAAATGAACCCCTGTCCTAATGGGCCCTAGTCCTAATGGGCCCCAGTCCTATTGGGTCCCAGTTTTAATGGGCCCCAATTCTAATTGGTCACATTTCCAATGGTTTTCAGTCCTAATGAGCCTCAGTCCAAAGATACCACAGGCCTAATGGTTCCAGTCTTAATAGACCTCAGTCTTAATGAGTCCCAATCCTGACGGCTCTCAATACTAATGGGCCTCAGTCCTAATAGTTTAAGGTTGGGACCCATTAAGACTGGCTTCTATTTACCTTACAAGCACTGTGTTCTACCGTGTCATCCCGTGTGTGTGTGATTTCCCGTGTCAGGTGGTATAATACGCAGGTGAGTGGCTGCCAGGTAGGGTGGGTGAGGGTGGGCACCTTGATGCAGGGGAAGGTGAGTTCCTGATGCTGATTCACACCAGTGTCATGATGAGGTAATCTTATCACCTTATTAGTGTACGATGAGTGGGTGGGCGTGGTGTATGGTGGGGGGAGGGTAAGGGGCGTGTAGGGGTAGCTAAGTGGGCGTGTTGAGTTGGGCAAGAGGGAGGCGTGGTGGGTGTAGGGGCGTGTATAGGAGGCGGGAAGTGGTGATGGTGCGCGCCACTAATCACTCTGACCTTACTGAACACAACCCATTATACAGCATAATTAGTGTTGCTTCCATCAGCCTCACACAGTCAAACACACTATTTACATTTTCTCTTCACATATATTTTATTTTATTCGTTTCACGTGGGACTCGAATTTCAGCCTTGGAGTCGAAGAGGAATTTTTTTAGGAGAAGTTGAAAAGAAATCGTGTTTAGTTGAAGACGAATGTGTTCTTATATAAAAGTGAAGGAATTAACAAGACGTGTTTGATTGTTTGGGAGTCTCTATCTCTCACACTCGAGTCCAAGATGTCCCCCTTGAGGACGGTGTTCGTGTAGCGTCGTCAAACTCGCTCTTGGTTTTTATTCAGCAGGAAGAGCTACACCCACCACCTGGTGTTGGCCGTGTCTGGTGACCATCATATTAACAAGGCCGCTCTCTCGTGCCTTGTCCACACGCCACCCCCTACCTCCATATTGTACCGTTTTGTCCTTTATTAACGGTGGTGTTACTACAGGCAGCGTGGTGTGGGGGGAGGGCCGCTGCTTCACATTGTTCAGTCTTTGACGTGTAACACAAAACGTGAGATGTTGTGGTCCTTCACTACCTCACAACACACACACATCTCCTAGTTACTACATGCTGTTGTTATTAAAGCTCCACCAATGAGTACGCGTCGCTGTCTCGTCCTTTGCTCCGCCGACCATTACAGTGTGTAGCTGTAGGACTCGCCGCCGTGTTTGTTTCATGTAGCGACAATAAACTCCCGGAAATAGAATCACTATACCCAACCTGATCTAATTAAGGACACGTTAGGCTTTGTAAGATAGTTTAGTTTGAAGTGTTGTGAATCTCCGTGGGTGTTATAGATTCACTTGGTATACTACATGTGTAAAGTCAGGATATATACAATGTGTGTTGATTTTTCAACCCGTGTGTTAAATATTTTTGTGGGGAGGGGGAGGTATTTTCCTGTCGGTTTCCACTCTAGCTTTCCACCAATGTTATTTCACCCTTCTAGATTTCTATACCCTTTGATCCACCTTACCTAAGAGTGGAATGAGATAAATAGAATTGGTGGAGTGGAATGAGATAAATAGAATTGGTGGAGTGGAATGTCTGTATAATTGATGTCAGGATCCAACTCTGCCCTGGACGACACAGGATTGATCGTCACTGGTGTTGTAAGACTGTACAGAAAACCGCCTCTTGTGTTGTTCCCACGTATTAAAGAGCGATGAAGGTAAACTGAACAAGCACGCTGGGCAATGCTCGTTGTTGTAGTGGAATACACACGAAACCCAGTCAGTTGAGGGTGTAAATCTTCGCCTGCCTCTGGAATGCACTACACACGCTATGCCAAAACTGAGATATACTCGGCATGTCAACACTGAGACACACATGCTATGCTAACAAACATATACTCACATAAACTATGCCAATATTAAGACACATACACTATGCGAAACACCGGCTGTGCCTAAACTAATGATTCCCCGCTCTACATGAACGCTGAGATAACAAGTTGACTTTTTTTATCGAGGAGGAGCCAAAGTCTTTCACGATAGTCACCGTCTTAGCTAAACTTGTTAACATGGTTAGCAACTTCTGGAAACATCTCGCTTAACCGAGTTATCAAGTTGTGAATAAGCTGACTCACAAAGGAGAAGTATTCCTAGACGAATTAATCTTACCAGCTTACAAGCTCTTTATCAATTAATGACAAGCGTTACACCTGTCCTCCATTCTAGGCCACGCCTCTCACCCCCCCCCCCTCCCCTTAAGTCAATAGCCTTCAAAAGCAGTGAAAGACGAAATTGGTTCTTATAATCATGACTGCTTTCTCGGGACATTGTGTATACAACACACTCTAAACTAAGCCTAGGTACCTTCTTAACCCCTCATAATCCGCCGATGGAAAGTCTGGGACTCTGACCATATTTTCATTATTTTTCCTTTCCAAATTTAGGGTAAACCTGATTTCTCTGTGATCACTGTTCCCAAGTTCTTTCCCTATTGTGATATCTCTGATAATATTTTCTTTATTTGTTCATACTAGGTCTAATATATTGTCACCTCTAGTAGGTTCTGTAATTAGTTGATTCAAAAAATTGTCCTGTACTGCGTCTAGGAAGTCTTCAGATTCATAGTCACCTACAATGTTGTCCCAGTCAATATTTCTGAAGTTGAAATCCCCCATAATGCATAGGTTGTTGTATATTGCTGCCCTACTCATTTCCTGCCATATGGGCTGAGTTGCTTCTTTCCCAAGACTTGGGGGCCGGTAAATCACTCCCATAATTAGTTTTCGCTTCTTTCTGCCATTTCTACCCATACAGACTCAGTTCCTATTTCACCCTTTATTGTATTATTAATGCACCATTTTAATGTATCTCTGACGAAGAGTGCAACTCCTCCCCCCTTCCTACCTTCCCTGTCCTTGTGAAAAAGGTTGTACCCTTCTTTCTGTTACTCAGATAAAAAGTTCTTGCTCGCCAGATTCATCCAGGTTTAGGTGGCTACTATGACGTCTACATTCTCAGTACATACAACCGCTCTCAGCAAGTCTATTTTATTTCTAATGCTCCTACTGTTTGTATAGTACACATTTAAACCTACCCTTCCCTGGTCCTGTTTTACCCCTTGTTCTGAGTAACCAATTATACTCCCCTCTATCTACTGGCGAAACTTCCCCTTCGGAGTGACAATTTCACGCTCCAGACAAGTGTACCCCGTCACGACTGTACAGGTAGTCGTTGCCGTAGAATCGTCGCCAGTTATCAATGAACGCCCAACCATTGCTTACACAATGTTTTTTTTATTCCAGTCGGCAATTTATAGCAATTGCCTTGGACAGCCTTTCACCGCCAACTCCTCTTCTAGACGAGACACCACATACTATTGGGTTCCCTACCCTATCACTAACCTTCCCTAACGCCTCCCTATACCTGCTGAAAAGTTCCTCACTCCTAACCTTTCCTATGTCGTTGCCTCCTACTCTAAGACACACTACCGGATTGGTACTTCCCCTGACAAGACTCTATCTATCCTCTCAGTGAGTAGTGGGAGGACCAAGCTGGTGGTCAAGAAGCACTCAAAGGATACGACAACAACGACAACAACAGCTAAGTGTACCAACCCGTTCAGTCCCTTGATAGACGAATTGGACGTTAGTACAGTCAGGGGCAGGGATGACAAGGAAGGTATAAATCTTTAATTGTTGGTGACTCACAGGTAAGGTACATGGACAGGGCCTTTTGTGGTAAAAACAAAAATAGGATGAGGGTGTGTTTGCCAGGGGCTGGGGTGGGGGATATAATTGACAGGATGGACAATATCTTGTCTGGTAATGGGAACAAACCCATTATCTGCCTCAGTGCAGGAGGCAATGATATTGGCCCGTGTAGGAGCGAGGAACTTCTTGATAAGTTCAAGGCAGCCATAGATCGTATTAGGACTAAGGGAGGGATCCCTATCATATGCCGTGTCCTGCCTAGAAGGAGAGTTGGCAGTGAATGGTTGTC
>NW_024754675.1:0-8761 GCF_018991925.1 Homarus americanus
GAAAGTTGGTTATTCATTTCCCGAAAAGTAGATAGATTTTCTACTTTTCGAAAGTAGATTATCGATTTTTCGAGGGAATAGATTTTGAATTTTGGGAAATATTACCCAATCCTTTCGAAGTAGATTATCACAGAAAACGGAAATTTGTATCACAAAATGTAGTATCTACTTTCCGAAAAGTTGAGCAGATAACCAAATTTCCGAAAATAGATTATCATAGGAAAATGGAAATTTGTATCATAAAATGGAAATATCTACTCTGGAAAGTTGAGTTAGATAAACCAAATTTCCTAAAATAGATTATCATAGAAAACGGGAAATTTGTATCATAAAAATGGAAATATCTACTTCATGAAAGTTGAAGATAAACAACTTTCCCGAAAATAGATTATCATAGAAAACGGAAATTTGTATCATAAAAATGGGAAATATCTACTTTCCGAAAGTTGATAGATAACCAAATTTGCCGAAAAGATATCATAGAAAATGGAAATTTGTATCATAAAAATGGGAAACATCTACTTCACGAAATTGGTTAGAAAAACAACTTCTCCGGAAAATAGATTATCATAGAAAACGGAAATTTGTATCATAAAATGGGAAATATCTACTTCCGGGAAAGATATTCACTTTCCCGAAAAGTAGATCGATTTTCACTTTCGGAGCAGATTATCGATTTTCTGGGGAATAGATTGAATTTTGGGGAATATTACCTAAATTTTTGCGAAGAGATTATCACAGAAAACGGGAAATTTGTATCAAAAATGGGAAACATTCACTTTCCGGGAAAGTTAATAGATAACCAAATCCTTCCGAAAATAGATTATCATAGAAAACGGAAATTGTATCATAAAAATGGAACCATCACTTTCCGGAAAGTTGGTTAGATAAACAATCTGCCGAAAAATAGATTATCACAGAAAACGAAAATCTGTATCATAAAATGGGAAATATTCACTTCCGAGAAAGTTGAGTTAGATAAACAACTTCCCGAAAAATAGATTATCAAGAGAAAAACGGGGAAATTTGTATCATAAAAATGGGAAACATCTACTTTCCGGAAAGTGATAGATAACCAAATCGAAAATAGATTATCATAGAAAACGGAAAATTAGATCATAAAAATGGGAACATTCACTTTCCGCGAAAGTGGTTAGATAACAACTTCCGGAAAATAGATTATCATAGAAAACGAATTTGTATCAAAAATGGAAAACCTGGTTATTCACTTCCGAAAGTAGATATTTCATACCAAAAGAGATTATCGATTTTCGGGGAATAGATTGAATTTTGGGAAATATTACCTAATTTTGCGAAGCAGATTATCATAGAAAACGGAAATTTGTATCACAAAAAATGGGAAATATCTACTTTCCGGGAAAGTTGGTTAGATAAACCAAATTTGCCGGAAAATAGATTATCATAGAAAACGAAATTTGTATCATAAAAAATGGAAAATATCTACTTTCCGGAAAGTTGGTTAGATAAACCAAACTTTCCCGAAAATAGATTATCATAGAAAAACGGGAAATTTGTATCATAAAAAATGGGGAAATATCTACTTCCGAAAGTTGATAGATAAACCAAATTTCCTGAAAATAGAGATTATCATAGAAAACGGGAAATTTGTATCATAAAAATGGAAATATCTACTTTCCACGAAAATTGGTTAGATAACCAACTTTCCTGAAAATAGATTATCATAGAAAACGGAAATTTGTATCAAAAAAATGGAAATATCTACTTCCGAAAGTTGTTATTCACTCCCGAAAAGTAGATAGATTTTCATATCCATCTACTTTTGGGGAAAGTAGATGACCGCTTCCCGAGATATTTCTTTTTTTATAAAATTTCTGTTTTTCATGATAATCTAATTTGCAAAATTAGTAATATTTCAAAATTCGAAAATCTACTTCGAAAAGTCGATAATTCACTTTCCCGAAAAGTAGATTATCATAGAAAACGGGAAATTTGTAATCATAAAAATGAAATATCTACTTTCCGGTAAGTTATTATCTACTTCCGAAAGAGGTAGATTTACTTTTCGTGAAAGTAGGTTATCCACATTTCGGGAATTAGATTTTCGAATTTTGGGAGAAAAATTACTTAATTTTTGCGGTAGATTATCATAGAAAAGGAAATTTTATCAAAAAATGGGAATTATCTACTTTCCGAAAGTTGATATCTACTTTCCCGAAAAGTAGATAGATTTTCAACTTTTCAGGAAAGTAGATTATCGAATTTCGAAGTAGAGATTTTCGAATTTTGTGGAAATATTACCAAATTTCTGCAAAGTAGATTATCATAGAAAACGGAAATTTGTATCATAAAAAATATCTACTTTCCGGTAAAGTTGGTTATCTACTTTCTCGAAAAGTAGGTAGATTTCTACTTTTCGTGAAAGTAGGTTATCGACATTTCGGGAATTAGATTTTCGAATTTTGGGGAGAAAAATTACTTAATTTTATCGAAGTAGATTATCATAGAAAAGGGAAATTTTATCATAAAATGGGAATTATCTACTTTCCGGGAAGTTGGTTATCTATTTTCCCGAAAAAGTAGATAGATTTTCAACTTTTCAGGAAAGTAGATTATCGACTTTTCGGGGAAGTAGATTTTCGAATTTTGTGGAAATATTACCAAATTTTGCGTGATTATCATAGAAAACGGGAAATTTGAACTCATAAAATGGGAAGCATTAATTTCTCGGAAAGTTGTTATTCATTTTGAAAAGTAGATAGATTTTCACTTTTCGGGAATTAGATTGTCGACTTTTCGGGAAGTATTGAATTTTGGGGAATATTACCTAATTTGGAGTAGATTATCATAGAAAACGAGAAATTTGTATCAAAAAAATGGGAAATATCTACTTTCCGAAAAGTTGGTTATCTACTTCCAAGTAGATAGATTTTTTATTTTTTTGCGGAAAACAATCACTTTTAGATATAAAACAGTGTATTTAGTTAGTTTTATATCTATTCACGAAAACACTTCACTTTTTGATGAAAAGAAATGCATTTAATAAGTTTTACTTCTTTTCGGAAAACGCCCAATTTCTTTCAAAACACTGTTCTGTAATCAATTATACTTTTTCAACGATAAAGGTCTGTTTTCTGTTTAAAACGTTGTTTTGAAGTAAGTTTACTTTTCATAAAAAACACTTTTAGATGAAAAACAGTGTATCTTAGTTAGTTTTATTTTCTCACGGAAAACTTACTTTAAAATTGAAACAGCATTTCTGTTAGGTTTACTTTTTACGGGGAAATAAATTTCGAATTTTTTGGGAAATAGTACCTAATTTTATGGAAGTAGATTATCATAGAAAACGGGAAATTTGTATTATAAAATTGGGAAATTCACTTTCCTGAAAGTTGGTTATCTACTTTCCGGAAAAGTAGATAGATTTCTACTTTTCGTGAAAGTACGTTATCGATATTTCAGGGCAGTAGATGTTCGAATTTTGGGGAATAGTACCTAATTTTATGAAGTAGATTATCATAGAAAAACGAAATTTGCATCATAAAAATGGAAATATCTACTTTCCGAAAGTTGGTTATCTACTTTCCGAAAAGTAGATAGATTTTCTACTTTCGGAAAGTAGATTATCAACCTTTCGGGGATAGATTTGAATTTTGGGGAGAAAAAAATTAATTTTACAAGCAGATTATCACAGAAAACGGAAATTTTATCATAAAAATGAATTATCTACTTTCCGGCAAAGTTGGTTATTTTTCCGAAAAGTAGATAGATTTTCACTTTTCAGGAAAGTAGATTATCGACTTTTCGGGAAGTAGATTTTAAATTTGGGGAAATATTACCAAATTTTGCAAAGTAGATTATCATAGAAAACGAAATTTTATCATAAAAATGAAATATCTATTTCAGAAGTTGGTTATCTACTTCCCGAAAAGTAGATAGATTTTCTACTTTCGGGTAGTAGATTGTCGACTTTTCGGGAAGTAGATTTTGAATTTTGGAGGAAATATTACTTAATTTGGCAAAGTAGATTATCATAGAAAAACGAGAAATTTGTATCATAAAAATGGGAAATATCTACTTCCGGGTTGGTTATTCATTCCTGAAAAGTAGATAGATTTTATTTCTTTTTGCGGAAAACAATCACTTTTAGATGTAAACAGTGTATTTAGTTAGTTTTATTTCTATACAAAAAAACACTACTTTTGATGATGAAATGATTTAATCAGTTTTACTTTTTTCACGGAAAACGCCCAATTTCTTTTCAAACACTGTTTTATAATCAATTATACTTCTTTTCAACGATAGGTCTGTTTCTGTTTAAAACGTTGTTTGAAGTGTTTTACTTTTTCACAAAAACACTTTTAGATGAAATGTATCTTAGTTAGTTTATATTCTGAATTAATTTCACAGAAAAACGAAATTTGTATCATAAAAATGAAATATTCACTTCCAAGTTGTTTTACTTTCCCGATAGATTTTCTACTTTCGAGATTATCACCTTCTTAAAGTAGATTTTTATGCATTTAAAGTTTTACTTTTCAGGAAAATGCCTAATTTTTTTCAAAACACTGTTTTATAATCAATTATACTTCTTTTCAAAAGATAAGGTCTCTTTTCCGAAAAGTTGTTTGAGTTATCTACTTTTCACAAACATTAGATGAAATACATTATCTACTTACTTTGAGAAAGTAGATTATCAACTTTTCGGGAAGTAGATTTTCGAATTTTGGGGAAATATTACCTAATTTTATGAAGTAGATTATCATAGAAAACGGAAATTTGTATCATAAAAATGGGAAATTCTACTTTCCGGAGTTGGTTATCTTCCTTTGAACAGATAGACTTTCACTCACTACACAAAAACTCTCACCTCCTAACTCAACAAAACCCCTACCTCCCCTCACTACACAACAACCTTTCACCTCACTACACAACAACCCCTCACCTCCTCACTACACACAACAACCCCCACCTCACTACACAACAACATCTCCCTCACTACACAACAACCTCACTTCCTTACACACAACAACCCTCACCTCCCTCACTACACAACAACCCTAACCTCCCTCACCACACACAACAACCCACACCTCCTCACTACACAACATCCTCACCTCCCCAATACACAACAACCCTCACTCTCACCACACAACAGCCCCCACCACCCCACTCCACAACATCCCTCACCTCCCCACTACACAAAACCCCTCACCTCCCTCACTACACATCTCCTCACTACACAACAACCCCACCTTCCTCACTACACAACAACCCTCACCACCCTCACTACACAAAACCCTCACCTCCCCACTACAAAAAACCCCACCTCCTCCACTACACAGCAATCCTCACCTGTCACTACACAACACCCTCACCTCACTCACTGCCCAACAACACTCACCTCCCTCACTACACAAAACCCTCACCTCTCACTACACAACAACCCTCACCTCCCCACTACAGAACAACCCCACCTTCCTCACTACACAACAAACCTCACACACAACAACCCTCACCTCCTTCACTACACAACAACCCTCACCTGCCCCATAACACACTAACCCCACCTCCTCACTATACAACATCCCTCACCTCCTCACTACACAACAACCCCCACCTCCCACTACACAACAACCTCACACCTCCTCACTATACAACAAGCCTCACCTCCTCACTACAGAACAACCTCACCTCCCTCACTACACAACAACCTCACCTCAATCTCTACACAACAACCCTCACCTCCCCACTACACAACAACCCTCACCCACTACACAACAACCTCGTTACACGAGAACCCCACCTCCATCACTAAACAACAATCCTCACTGCCTCACAACACAACAATCCCCACCTTCCTCACTACAGAGCAACCCTCACCTCACTTGCTATACAACAATCCTCACCTCCCTCACTACACAACAAACCTCACCTCAATCTCTACACAACAACCCTCACCTCCCACACTACACAACAACCCTCACCTCCCTCACTACACAACAACCCTCACCTTCGTCACTACAAAACAACCCTCACCTCCCTCACACAACAATCCACCTCTCACTCACTACACAACAATCCTCAATTCTCACTACACAACAACCCTCACCTCTAATCTCTCACACAAGAACCCCACCTCCCACTACACAACAACCCTCACTTCCCCACAACACACACAACCCCACCTCCCCACTACACAACAACCCCCACCTCCCCACTACACACAACCCCACCTCCCCCACTACACAACAACCTCACCTCCCTCACTACACAACATCCCAACTACACAACAAACTTCACCTCCCTCACTACACAACAACCCTCACTTCCTCACTACACAAACCCCACCTCCCCCACAACACAACAACCCCCACCTCCCCACTACACAACAACCCCCACCTCCCTCACTACGAACAACCCTCACCTCCCTCACTACACAACAACCCCACCTCCCCACCACACACCAACCCTCACCTCCCTCACCACACAACAACCTCACCTCCCCACTACACAACAAACCCCTCACCTCCCTCACCACACAACAACCTCACCTCCCCACTCACACAACAACCCCACCCCCACTACACAACAACCCCACCTCCCCCACTACACAACAACCCCACCTCCCTCACACACAACACAACAACCCTACTCCCCACACACAACAACCCCCACCTCCCCACCCACAACAACCCCACCTCCCCCACTACACCACAACCCCACCTCCCCACCACACACCAACCCCACCTCCCTCACCACACACACAACAACCCCACCTCCCTCACTACACAACAACCCCTCACCTCCCCACACACAACAACCCTCACCTCCCTCACTACACAACAACCCCACCTCCTCACCACACAACAACCCTCACCTCCCCTCACTACACACAACCCCCCACCTCCCTCACTCACACACAACCCCACTTCCTTCACTACACAACATCCTCACCTCCCCACTACACACAACCCCACCTCCCCCACTAAACAACAACCCTCACCCTCAATCTCTACACCACAACCCCCACCTCACTACACACTCAACCCCACTACACAACAACCTCACCTTCCCTCACCACACACAACAACCTCACCTCCTCACACAACAAACCCCACCTCCCCACTACACAACAACACTCACCTCCCCTTACTACACAAAAACCCTCACCTCCCCACTCACAACAATCCTCACCTCCCCACTACACAACAACCCTCACCTCACTCACTACCCAACAACACTCCACCTCCCCCACTACACAAACCCTCACCTCCCCTCACTTACACAACAACCCTCACCTCCTCACAACACAACAACCTCACCTCCCTCACTACACAAACAACCCCTACACAACAACCCTGCCTCCCCACTACACAACAACCCCACCTTTCACCACACAACAACCCCTCACCTCCCCACAACACACTAACCCACCTCCCCTCACTACACAACAACCCCCACCTCCTCACTACACAACATCCCCACCTCTACTCACTACACAACAACCCCTCACCTCCCCCACTACACAACAACCCTCACCCACTTCACTATACAACAAGCCTCACCTCCTCACTACAGAACAACCCCACCTCCCCCACACACAACAACCCTCACACAGAACTCACACCTCCCCACACTACACAACAACCTCACCGCCTCACAACACAATCCTCACCTCTCACTACACAGCAACCCCACCTCCCTATACAACAATCCTCACCTCCCCACTACACAACAACCCCATCTAATCCCTACACAACAACCCTCACTACACAACAACCCTCACCTCCTCACTCACACAACAACCCTCACCTTCGTCACCAAAACAAACCCCACCTCCCTCACTACACCAACCCTCACCTCCCTCACACACAACAATCCTCACCTCGATCACCACAACAACCTCACCTCCCTCACTACACAACAACCCCACCTCTCACATACACAACAAACCTCACCTCCTCACGACAACAACCCCCACCTCACTACAGAACAACAACCCCACCTCACCACACACAACCTCAACTCTCTCACACCACACACAACCCCACCTCACTATACAACAACCCTCACCTCACTTCCACAACTCCACCTCCCCACTACACAACAACCCTCACCTCACTACTAAACCTCACCTCCCCCACTACACAAACCCCACCTCCGTCACTAAACAACAACCCCACCCCTCACTACACTAGAACCCCACCTCCTCACTACACAACAACCCCACCTCCTCATTACACAACAACCGTCACTACACAATAACCCCCACCTTCCCCTACTACACAACAACCCTCACCTCCCTCACTACACAAAACCCCCACTCTGTCACTACACAACAACCATCACCTCCCCCACACAACAACCGTCACCTCACTCACTACACAACAATCCCCACCTCCTTCCACTACACAACAACCCCACCTCCCCCACTACAACCAACCTCACCTTACTACACAAACAACCCTCACTACACAACAACCCCACCTCCCTACACAACAACCCCACCTCCTCACTACACAACAACCCCCCATCTCCCCACTACATAACAATCCTCACCTCCCCACTACACAACAACCCCACCTCCCTCACTACAACCAAACACAACCCACCCCACCTCTCCCCACTACACAACAACCCCCACCTCCCCACCACATAACAAACCCCATCCCCCACCACACAACAACCCCATCTCCATCACTACATCAACAATCCCCACCTCCCCACTACACAAAAACCCCATCTCCCCCACTACAACAATCTCACCTCCCCACCAGAT
>NW_024754676.1:0-13654 GCF_018991925.1 Homarus americanus
ATAATCTGCTTTCCCGAAAAGTGAAAATCTATCTACTTTTCGGGAAAAGTATATAACTTTCGAAAGTAGATATTTCCCATTTTTTTATGATACAAATTTCGTTTCTATGATAATAATCTGTTTTTCCGTAAATTTGATTTATCATAACTTTCGGAAAGTAGATATTTCCCATTTTTTTTATGATACAAATTTCCCGTTTTCTATGATATTAATCTATTTTCGGCAAATTTGGTTATCTAATAACTTTCGGAAAGTAGATATTTCCCATTTGTATGATACAAATTTCACATTTCTATGATAATCTACTTCCTTAAAATTAATTAATATTTCCCCCAAAATTCGAAATCTACTTCCCGAAATCGATATCTACTTTCCGAAAAAGTAGAAAATCTATCTACTTTTTCAGGAAGTATCTCAACCAACTTTCCCGGAAAGTAGATATTTCTATTTTATGATACAAATTTCCGTTTTCTATGATAATCTATTTTTGAAGTTGGTTATCTAACAACTTTCGGAAAGTGGAGCCTATTTCCATTTCTTATGATACAAATTTCCCGTTTTTCTATGATAATAACCCGGAAAGTAGAAATTTCCCATTTTTTAATGATACAAATTTCGCGTTTTCTCTGATAATCTCTTTTTCGGGAAAGTAGATATTTCCCATTTTTATGATACAAATTTCACGTTTTCTATGATAATCTGTTTCGCTTGGTAGTTTTTTTTTTGGTGTTTTTTGGTGTTTTTTTTTGGATCTAACTCAACTTTCCCGGAAAGTAGATATTTCCCATTTTATGATACAAATTTCCCGTTTCTAGATAATCTATTTTTCGGGAAAGTTGGTTATCTATTCAACTTTCCCGGAAAGTAGATATTCCCATTTTTATGATACAAATTTCCGTTTTCTGTGATAATCTGTTTTTGGCAAATTTGGTTATTTATCCAACTTTCCCGGAAAGTGAAAATCTATCTTCTTTTTCAGGAAGTAATAACAACTTTCGGAAAATAAATATTTCTATTTTTTATGATACAAATTTCCGTTTTTCTATGATAATCTATTTTCGACAAATTTGGTTTATCTAGTAACTTTCCCGGAAGTAGATATTTCCATTTTTTATGATACAAATTTCATTTTCTGATAATCTACTTCTTAAAATTAGGTAATATTTCCCAAAATTCGAAAATCTACTTCCCAAAGTCGATAATCTACTTTCCCGAAAAGTGAAAATCTGTCTACTTTTCAAGAAGTTAACCTTTTCTGAAGTATATAACCAACTTTCCGGAAAGTAGATATTTCCATTTTTTATGATACAAATTTCCCGTTTTCTATGATAATCTGTTTTCGGGAAATTTGGTTATCTAATAACTTTCTGGAAAGTAGATATTTCCCATTTTTATGATACAATTTCGTTTTTCTGTGATAATCTGTTTTCGGGGAAGTTGGTTATCCTAATAATTTCCGAAAGTGAAATCTTCCATTTTTATGATACAAATTTCCGTTTTCGTATGATAATCTGTTTTCGAGAAATTTGGTTATCTAACCAACTTTCCCGGAAAGTAGATATTTCCATTTTTATGATACAAATTTCCGTTTCTGTGATAATCTATTTTCCTTGAATTTGGTTATCTATTTCAACTTTCCCCGGAAATAGATATTTCCATTTTTATGATACAATTCACGTTTTCTATGATAATCTATCTTCAAATTTGGTATCTTCCTGAAGTTAATCTTTCCGAAGTCGATGATCTACTTTCCATATAGTAGAAAATCTTATTTTTCAGGAATTGTAAACTTAACTTTCCGGAAAGTAGTTTTCCATTTTTATGATACAAATTTCGTTTTCTATGATAATCTACTTTCGGAAAATTGGTTATATTTAATTTCTGAAAGTCGATAATCACTTACCGAAGTGAATCTATCTATTTTCAGGAAAGTATAACCAACTTTCCCGGAAGTAGATATTTCCCATTTTTTATGATACAAATTTCGTTTTCTATGATAATCTATTTTCAGGAAATTTGGTTTATCTAACAACTTTCCCGGAAGGAGATATTCAATTTTATGATACAATTTTCGATTTTTCTATATTAATCTCATTTCGGCAGAATTTGGTTATCTATAACTTTCGGAAGTAGATATTTCCCATTTTTATGATACATTCCCGTTTTCTATGATAATCTATTTTCGGAAATTTGGTTATCTAACCAACTTTCTGGAAAGTGATATTTTCCATTTTTATGATACAAATTTCGTTTTCTGTGATAATCTCTTCGCAAAATTAGGTAATATTTCACCAAAATTAATCTACTTTCCCGAAAAGTCGATAATCTACTTTACCGAAAGTGAAAAAATCTATCTACTTTTCGGGAGAAATTAACAACTTTCTGGAGTAGATATTTCCCATTTTTTTGATACAATTTCCGTTTCTGTGATAATCTATTTTTTGGGAAAGTTGGTTTGTCTAACAACTTTCGAAAAGTGAATATTCCCATTTTTTATGATACAAATTTTCCGTTTTCTGTGATAATCTGTTTCGGCAAATTTGTCTATTCAACTTTCCCGGAAAGTAGATATTTCCCATTTTTATGATACAAATTTCGTTTTTCTATGATAATCTACTTCGTAGAATTAGGTAATATTTCCCCCAAAATTCAATCTGCTTTAAAAGTCGATAATCTACTTTCCCCGAAAGTAGAATCTATCTACTTTTCGGGAAAGTGTATCTTAACTTTCCGGAAAGTAGTCATACATTTTTTGTGATACAAATTTCCCGTTTCTATGATAATCTATTTTCGGGAAAGTTGGTTTATCTAACAACTTTCCCGGAAAGCGAATATTCCCATTTTTTTGATACAAATTTTCTTTTTCTGTGATAATCTGTTTTTCCGGCAAATTTGATTTTTCCTCTCAACTTTCCCGGAAAGTGGTATTTCCCATTTTTTGATACAATTTCGTTTTCTATGATAATCTATTTTTCGGAAAGTTGGTTTATCTAACCAACTTTCCCGGAAATTAGATATTCCCATTTTTATGATACAAATTTCGTTTCTGCTAAGTAATCTGTTTTTCGTTTAAAATTTGATTTATCTATTAACTTTCGGAAAGTGGATATTTCCATTTTTATGATACAAATTTCCGTTTTCTGCTGATGATATTTTCATCAAATTTGGTTATCTAATAACTTTCTGATAGATATTTCCTTTTTTATTATACAAATTTCGTTTTCTATGATAATCTACTTCATAAAATTAGGTAATATTTCACCAAAATTCAATCTACTTCCCGAGTCGATAATCTACTTTCCGAAAAAGTAGAAAATCTATCTACTTTTTCGGGAAAGTACTCCTAATGCTTTCGCGAAATGAAATATTTCCCATTTTTTTTGATACAAATTTCCGTTTTCTATGATAATCTGTTTTCGGAAAATTTGGTTATCTATCCAACTTTCCGGAAGTAGATATTCCCATTTTATGATACAAATTTCCGGTTTCTATGATAATCTATTTTTCGGCAAATTTGGTTATCTAACAACTTTCGGAGAGTAGATATTTCCCATTTTTATGATACAAATTTCCCGTTTTCTATGATAATCTGTTTTCGGCAAATTTGGTTATCTCCAACTTTCCCGAAAGTAGATATTTCCCATTTTTATGATACAAATTTCCCGTTTTCTATGATAATCTATTTTCGGCATTGGTTTATCCCAACTTTCGGAAAGTAGATATTTCCATTTTTTTGATACAAATTTCACGTTTTCTATGATAATCTACTTCGTAAAATTAGGTAATATTTCCTCCCAAAATTCGAAAATTTACTTCCCAAAGTCGATAATCTACTTTCGAAAAGTGAAAATCTATTTCTTTTCGGAAATGTATATAACCAACTTTCGGAAAGTATATATTTTCCCATTTTTTTGTAATCCAAATTTCCGTTTTCTATGATAATCTATTTTCGGGAAAGTTGGTTATCTCAACTTTCGGAAAGTATTCCCATTTTTGATACAAATTTCCGTTTTCTGTGATAATCTTTTTCGGAAAGTTGGTTTATCTAACCAACTTTCCCGGAAAGTGGATATTTCCATTTTTATGATACAAATTTCCCTTTTTCTAATAATTCTTTTTCGGAAATTGGTTATCTAACCAACTTTCGGAAAGTAGATATTTCCCATTTATATGATACAAATTTCCGTTTTCTGTGATAATCTGTTTTTCGGAAAGTTGGTTATCTAACAACTTTCCCGGAAAGTAGATATTCCCATTTTTATGATACAAATTTCGTTTTCTATGATAATCTATTTTCGGAAATTTGGTTATCTAACTCTTTCGGAATAGTAGATATTTCCCATTTTTTTGATACAAATTTCGTTTTCTATGATAATCTACTTCGCAAATTAGGTAATATTTTCCAAAATTCGAATTCTACTTCCCCGAAGTCGATAATCTACTTTCCCGAAAAGTAGAAAATCTATCTACTTTTCGGGAAAGTATATAATAACTTTCCCGGAAAGTAGATATTTCCCATTTTTTATGATACAAATTCCGTTTTCTATGATAATCTATTTTCGGGAAAGTTGGTTTATCTAACTAACTTTCCGGAAAGTAGATATTTCCATTTTTTATGATACAAATTTCCCGTTTTCTATGATAATCTGTTTCGGGAATTTGGTTTATCAACAACTTTCCCGGAAAGTAGATATTTCCCATTTTTATGATACAAATTTCCGTTTTCTATGATATCTGTTTTCGGCAAATTTGGTTATCTAACTAACTTTCCGGAAAGTAGATATTTCCCATTTTTATGATACAAATTTCGTTTTCTATGATAATCTATTTTCGGCAAATGGTTTTCTAACTTTCAACTTTCGGAAAGTAGATATTTTATATTTTATGATACAAATTTCCCGTTTTCTATGATAATCTATTTTCGGGAAAGTTGGTTATCTAACCAACTTTCTCGGAAAGTAGATTTTCTTTTTTTATATGCAAATTTCACGTTTTCTATGATAATCTACTTCGCAAAATTAGGTAATATTTCCCCAAAATTCGAAAATCTTCCCAAAGTCGATAATCTACTTTCCCGAAAAGTAGAAAATCTATCTACTTTTCGGAAAATATCTAAACAACTTTCGGAAATGAATATTTCCATTTTTTATGATACAAATTTCCCGTTTTCTATGATAATCTGTTTTCGGCAAATTTGGTTATCTAACAACTTTCCGGAAAGTAGATATTTCCCATTTTTTATGATACAAATTTCCCGTTTTCTATTAATCTATTTTCCTGAAATTTGGTTATCTAACAACTTTCCCGGAAAGTAGATATTTCCATTTTTTATGATACAAATTTCCGTTTTCTATGATAATCTGTTTTCGGCAAATTTGGTTATCTAACCAACTTTCCCGGAAAGTAGATATTTCCATTTTTTATGATACAAATTTCCCGTTTTCTATGATAATCTGGCATTCAATTTGGTTATCTAATCAACTTTCCCGGAAAGTAGATATTTCCCATTATGATACAAATTCGTTTTCTATGATAATCTACTTCGCAAAATTAGGTAGTATTTTCCCCAAAATTCAATTTACTTCCCCGAAGTCGATAATCTACTTTCCGAAAAGTAGAAAATCTATTTACTTTTCGGGAAAGTATAACCAACTTTCCCGGAAAGTATATATTTCCCATTTTTTATGATACAAATTTCCGTTTTCTATGATAATCTATTTTCGGGAAAGTTGGTTATCTAACCAACTTTCCGGAAAGTAGATATTTCCCATTTTATGATACAAATTTCGTTTCTATGATAATCTGTTTCGGCAAATTTGGTTATCTAATAACTTTCCCGGAAAGTAGATATTTCCCATTTTTATGATACAAATTTCCCGTTTTCTATGATAATCTATTTTCGGGAAAGTTGGTTATCTAACTTTACCGGAAAGTAGATATTTCCATTTTATGATACAAATTTCCGTTTTCTATGATAATCTGTTTTCGGCAAATTGGTTATCTAACCAACTTTCCCGGAAAGTAGATATTTCCCATTTTTATGATACAAATTTCGTGTTTTCTATGATAATCTATTTTCGGCAAGTTTGGTTATCTAACCAACTTTCCGGAAAGTAGATATTCCATTTTTATGATACAAATTTCACGTTTTCTATGATAATCTACTTCGCAAAATTAGGTAATATTCCCCAAAATTCGAAAATCTACTTCCCGAAAAGTCGATAATCTACTCCCGAAAAGTAGAAAATCTATCTACTTTTCGGGAAAGTATATATCCAACTTTCGGAAAGTAGATATTTCCCATTTTATGATAAAAATTTCCGTTTTCTATGATAATCTATTTTCGGGAAGGTTGGTTATATAACCAACTTTCCCGGAAGTAGATATTCCATTTTTTATGATACAAATTTCCCGTTTTCTATGATAATCTGTTTTCGGCAAATTTGGTTATCTAACTCAACTTTCCCGGAAAGTAGATATTTCCCATTTTTATGATACAAATTTCCCGTTTTCTACGATAATCTATTTTCGGGAAAGTTGATTATCACCAACTTTCCCGGAAAGTAGATAATTCCCATTTTTATGATACAAATTTTCCGTTTTCTATGATAATCTGTTTCGGCAAATTTGGTTATCTAACTCAACTTTCCCGGAAAGTAGATATTTCCCATTTTTATGATATTTCCCGTTTTCTATGATAATCTATTTTCGGCAAATTTTGGTTATCTAACCAACTTTCCGTAATGTAGATATTCCATTTTTATGATACAAATTTCACGTTTTCTATGATAATCTACTTAGCAAATTAGGTATATTTCCCCAAAATTCGAAAATCTACTTCCCCGAAAAGTCGATAATCTACTTTCGAAGTAGAAAATCTATCTACTTTTCGGAAAAGTATATAACCAACTTTCGGAAAGTAGATATTTCCCATTTTTTATGATACAAATTTCCCGTTTTCTATGATAATATTTTTCGGGAAAGTTGGTTATCTAACCAACTTTCCGGAAAAGTAATTCCCATTTTTATGATACAAATTTCCGTTTTCTATGATAATCTGTTTTCGGCAAATTTGGTTATCTAACCAACTTTCCCGGAAAGTAGATATTTCCCATTTTTATGATACAAATTTCGTTTTCTATGATAATCTATTTTCGGGAAAGTTGGTTATCTAACCAACTTTCCCGGAAAAAGATATTCCATTTTTATGATACAAATTCCCGTTTTCTGTGATAATCTGTTTTCGGCAAATTTGGTTATCTAACCAACTTTCCCGGAAAGTAGATATTTCCCATTTTATGATACAAATTTCCGTTTTTTATGATAATCTATTTTCGGCAAATTTGGTTATCTAATAACTTTCCGGAAAGTAGATATTTCCCATATTTTTATGATACAAATTTCCCGTTTTCTAGTCTGTTTTCGGCAAATTTGGTTATCTAACTCCAACTTTCCCGGAAAGTAGATATTTCCATTTTTTATGATACAAATTTCCGTTTTCTATGATAATCTATTTTCGGCAAGTTTGGTTATCTAACCAACTTTCCGGAAAGTAATATTTCCATTTTTATGATACAAATTTCGTTTTCTATGATCTACTTCAGAAAATTAGGTAACATTTCCCCAAAATTCTAATCTTCCCCGAAAAGTCGATAATCTACTTTCGCGAAAAGTAGAAAATCTATCTACTTTTCGGGAAAGTATATAACAACTTTCCCGGAAAGTAGATATTTCCCATTTTTATGATACAAATTTCGTTTTCTTATGATACTATTTTCGAAAGTTGTTAGATAACCAACTTTCCCGGAAAGTAGATATTTCCCATTTTTATGATACAAATTTCCCGTTTTCTACGATAATTATTTTTCGGAAGTTGGTTATCTAACCAACTTTCCCGGAAAGTAGATAATTCCATTTTTTATGATACAAATTTCCGTTTTCTATGATAATCTGTTTTCGCAAATTTGGTTATCTAACCAACTTTCCCGAAAGTAGATATTTCCCATTTTTATGATACAAATTTCCCGTTTTCTATGATAATCTATTTTCGGCAATTTGGTTATCTAACCAACTTTCCCGGAAAGTAGATTTTCTATTTTATATATAATTCATGTTTTCTATGATAATCTACTGCAAAATTAGGTAATATTTCCAAAATTCGAAAATCTACTCCCCGAAAAGTCGATAATCTACTTCCCGAAAAGTAGAAAATTATCTACTTTCGGGAAAGTATAAACCAACTTCCCCGGAAAGTAGATATTTCCCATTTTTATGATACAAATTTCCCGTTTTCTATGATAATCTGTTTTCGGCAAATTTGGTTATCTAACCAACTTTCCCGGAAAGTAGATATTTCCATTTTTATGATACAAATTTACTGTTTTATGATAATTATTTTCGGAAAGTTGTTATCTAACCAACTTTCCCGGAAAGTAGATATTTCCCATTTTTATGATACAAATTTCCTGTTTTATGATAATCTATTCGGGAAAGTTGGTTATTTTCGGCAAGTTTGGTTATCTAACCAACTTTCCCGGAAAGTAGATATTTTTATGATACAAATTTCATTTCTATGATAATCTACTTCGCAAAATTAGGTAATATTTCAAATTCGAAAATCCATTTCCCGAAAGTCGATAATCTACTTTCCCGAAGTAAATATCTATTCACTTCTCGAAAGTATATAACCAACTTTCCCGAGTAGATATTTCCCATTTTTATGATACAAATTTCTGTTTTCTATGATAATCTATTTTCGAAAGTTGGTTATTCAAACCAACTTTCACGGAAAGTAGATATTTCCCATTTTTTATGATACAAATTTCCGTTTTATGATAATCTGTTTTGGCAAATTTGGTTATCTAACCAACTTTCCCGGAAAGTAGATATTTCCCATTTTTTATGATACAAATTTCCTGTTTTCTATGATATCTATTTTCGGGAAAGTTGGTTATATAACCAACTCTTTCCGGAAAGTAGATATTTCCCATTTTTATGATACAAATTTCCTGTTTCTATGATAATCTGTTTTGCAAATTTGGTTATCTAACCAACTTTCCCGAAAGTAGATATTTCCCATTTTATGATACAAATTTCCTGTTCTTTTATGATAATCTATTTTCGCAATTGGTTATCTAACCAACTTTCCGGAAAGTAGATATTTCTTTTTTATTATACAAATTTCACGTTTTATGATAATCTACTTCGCAAAATTAGGTAATATTTCCCCAAAATTCGAAAATCTACTTCCCGAAAGTCGATAATCTACTTTCCCGAAAAGTAGAATCTATTCACTTCGAAAGTATATAACCAACTTTCCCGGAAAGTAGATATTTCCATTTTTTATGACAAATTTCTGTTTTATGATGAAATTCATTTTCGGTAAATTTGGTTATCTAACCAACTTTCCTGAAAGTAGATATTTCCCATTTTTTATGATACAAATTTCCTGCTTTTATGATAATTATTTTCAGGAAAGTTGGTTATCTAACCAACTTTCCCGGAAAGTAGATATTTCCCATTTTTATGATACAAATTTCACGTTTTCTATGATAATCTACTTCGCAAAATTAGGTAATATTTATATTCGAAAATCTACTTCCCCGAAAAGTCGATAATCTACTTTCAAAGTAGAAAACCATCTACTTTTCGGGAAAGTATATAACCAACTTTCCCGGATAGTAGATATTTCCCATTTTTATGATACAAATTTCTCTGTTTTATGATAATCTATTTTCGGGAAAGTAGATATTTCCCATTTTATGATAAATTTCCTGCTTTCCATGATAATCTATTTTCGCAAGTTTGGTTATCTAACCAATTTTCCGGAAAGTAGATATTTCCATTTTTTATGATACAAATTTCACGTTTTGCGATAATCTACTTTGCAAAATTAGGTAATATTTCGGCCTGAAAAATCTACTTCCCGAAAAGTCGATAATCATTTTCCCGAAAAGTAGAAAATCTATCTACTTTTTCGGTAAAGTATATAACCAACTTTCCTGAAAGTAGATATTTCCATTTTTATGATACAAATTTCTGTTTTATGATATCATTTTCGAAAGTTGGTTATCTAACCAACTTTCCCGGAAAGTAGATATTTCCCATTTTTTATGATACAAATTTCGTTTTCTATGATAATCTGTTTGCGGCAAATTTGGTTATCTAACCAACTTTCCCGGAAAGTAGATATCTATTTTTATGATACAAATTTCCGTTTATGATAATCTATTTTCGAAAGGTTATCTAACCAACTTTCCCGAAAGTAGATATTTCCATTTTTATGATACAAATTTCCCGTTTCTATGATAATCTGTTTTCGGCAAATTTGGTTATCTAACCAACTTTCCCTGAAAGTAGATATTTCCATTTTTATGATAAATGTTTTACGATATCTATTTTCGGCAAATTTGGTTATCTAACCAACTTTCCCGGAAAGTAGATATTTTTTATTATACAAATTTCACGTTTTTATGATAATCTACTTCGCAAAATTAGGTAATATTTCCTCCACTCTGAAAATCTACTCTTAAAAGTCGATAATCTACTTTCCCGAAAAGTAGAAAATCTATTCATGAGAAAGTATATAACCAACTTTCTGGAAAGTAGATATTTCCCATTTTTATGATACAAACCGTTTATATTAATTATTTTCGAAAGTTATCTAACCAACTTTCCTGAAAGTAGATATTTCCCATTTTATGATACAAATTTCAGTTTTCGATATCTGCTTTCAGGCAAATTTATATCTAACCAACTTTCCGAAAGTGATATTTCATTTTTATGATACAAATTTCCTGTTTTATGATATATATTTTCAGGAAAGTTGGTTATCTAACCAACTTTCCCGGAAAGTAGATATTTCCTATTTTTATGATACAAATTTCCTTTTCTATGATATCTGTTTTCGGCAAATTTGTTATCTAACCAACTTTCCCGGAAAGTAGATATTTCCTATTTTTATGATACAAATTTCCTGTTTTTTCTGATAATCTATTTTCCGCAAATTTGGTTATCTAACCAACTTTCCCGGAAAGTAGATATTTCTATTTTTATGATACAATTTCACGTTTTATGATAATCTACTTCGCAAAATTAGTAATATTTCTTCGAAAATCTACTTCCCCGAAAAGTCGATAATTCATTTTCCCGCGAAAAGTAGAAAATCTATCTACTTTTCGGAAAGTATATAACCAACTTTCCCGGATAGTAGATATTTCATTTTTATGACAAATGTTTTCTATGATATCCAATTTCGGAAAGTAGATATTTCCCATTTTTTATGATACAAATTTCCTACTTATGATATCTGTTTTCGGCAAACTGGTTATCTAACCAACTTTCTCCCGGAAAGTAGAAATTCAATTTTATGATTCAAATTTCCTGTTTTTATGATATCTATTTTCGAAAGTTGAATATTCAACCAACTTTCGGAAAGTAGATATTTCTCCCATTTTATGATACAAATTTCCTGTTTTATGATAATCTGTTTTCGGCAAATTTGGTTATCTAACCAACTTTCCCGAAAGTAGATATTTCATTTTTTATGATACAAATTTCCTGTTTTTATGATAATCTATTTTCGCAATTTGTTATCTAACCAACTTTCCCGGAAAGTAGATTTTCCATTTTTTATGATACAAATTTCAATACGTTTTCTATGATAATCTACTGCAAAAATTAGGTAATATTTCCAACCTTTGAAAAAATCTACTTCCGCGAAAGTCGATAATCTACTTTCCTGAAAAGTAGAAAATCTATTCACTTTCGGAGTATATAACCAACTCTTCCCGGAAAGTAGATATTTCCAATTTTATGATACAAATTTCCTGTTTTCTATGATAAATGTTTTCGGCAAATTGGTTATCTAACCAACTTTCCCGGAAAGTAGATATTTCCCATTTTTATGATACAAATTTCCATTTTCTATGATAAATGCTGGAAAGTTGGTTATCTAACCAACTTTCCGGAAAGGAGATAATTCCCATTTTTATGATACAAATTTCCTGTTTTATGATAATCTGTTTCGGCAATTGGTTATTCAAACCAACTTTCCCCAAAGTAGATATTTCCCTTTTTATGATACAAATTTCCTGTTTCTATGATAATCTATTTTCAGGAAAGTTGGTTATCTAACCAACTCTTTCCCGAAAGTAGATATTTCCCATTTTTTATGATACAAATTTCTTATGATATCTGTTTTCGGCAAATTTGGTTATCTAACCAACTTCCCTAAAGTAGATATTCCATTTTTATGATACAAATTTCTCATTTTCTGATAATCTATTTTCCCCGTACGGTTATTCAACCAACCTTTCTCCGAAAGTAGATATTTCCTATTTTTTATGATACAAATTTCACGTTTTCATGATAATCTACTAGCAAAATTAGTAATATTTCAAAATTCGAAAAATACCATTTCCCAAAAGTCGATAATCTACTTTCCCTAAAAAAGAAAATCTATTCACTTTTCTTGAAAGTATATAACCAACTTTCCCGGATAGTATATATTTCCCATTTATGATACAAATTTCTTTTTCTATGATATCTAATTTCGAAAGTGATATTTCCATTTTTATGCAGATACAAATTTCCGTTTTCATAGATATCTGTTTTTTCAACAACGTTATCTAACCAACCTCTCCTGAAAGTAGATATTTCCCATTTTTTATGATCCAAATTTCTGTTCAAAATTTTCGAAAGTTATTATCTAACCAACTTCCCGAAAAGTAGATATTTCCCATTTTATGATAAATTTCCTGTTTCTATGATATCTGTTTTCGGCAATTGTTATCTAACCAACCTTCCCGGAAAGTAGATATTTCCCATTTTATGATACAAATTCCTGTTTCTTCTATGATATCTATTTTCGGCAATTTGGTTATCTAACCAACTTTCCGGAAAAAGTAGATTTTCCCATTTTTATGATACAAATTTCACGTTTTCTATGATAATCTACTTCGCAAAATTAGAATATTTCTGTACCGAAAATTCTACTCTATAATCTACTTTTCCCGAAAAGTAGAAAATCTATCTACTTTTCGAAAAGTATATAACCAACTTTCCTGAAAGTAGGTATTTCCCATTTTTTATGATACAAATTTCCCGTTTTATGATAATCTATTTTCGGCAAATTTGGTTATCCAACCAACTTTCCCAAAAGTAGATATTTCCCATTTTTATGATACAAATTTCACGTTTTATGATACAATCTACTTCGCAAATTAGTAATATTTTCCTGTATTCGAAAATCTACTTTTGAAAGTCGATACCTATTTTCCTGAAAGTAGAAAATTCATTTCCACTTTTTCGGGAAAGTATATAACCAACTTTCCTGATAGTAGATATTTCCCATTTTTTATGATACAAATTTCGTTTCTATGATAATTGTTTTCAGTAAAATTTGGTTATCTAACCAACTTCTTCCCGGAAAGTAGATATTTCCCATTTTTATGATACAAATTTCGCGTTTATGATAATGAGTTTTCGGGAAAAGTTGGTTGGTCAACCAACTTTCCGGAAAGTAGAGATATTTCCCATTTTTATGATACAATTTCTGTTTCTATGATAATCTGTTTTCGGCAAATTTGGTTATCTAACCAACTTTCAGGAAAGTAGATATAGCAATACGTAACTGGAACGAAGTTATTACTGA
>NW_024754677.1:0-19974 GCF_018991925.1 Homarus americanus
TCAAACTGGTTCGGTGCATGTGCAAGTGTCAGAGGTGTGGGGTGTCGGAGGTGCCTTAAGTGTCAGGGGTGTGCCATGGCAGGTGTCAGTGGAGTGCCTGGGGTGTCAGGTGTGCCTCAGAGTGTCGGATGTGTGCATGGAGTGTCAGAGGTGTACTACAGGCACGGTGTCGGCGGTGTGCCTGGGGTGTCCCTCAGGGGTGTGCTGGGGAGTGTCTGAGGTGTGCCTGGGAGTGTCTGGGGTGTGCTTGGGTGTGTGGGGTGTGCCTGGGGTTCACTGGTGCCAGGTGTCTGGGGTGCCTGGGGTGTGGGAGGTGTGCCTGGGGTGTCAGGGGTGTGCCTGGGAGTGTCTGGCAGGGGTGTGACCTGGGACTGTCAGATGTTAATGCCTGATTGTCTGAGACACACAAGTGTCTCATCAGTACCTTAGAGTCATGGGGGAGAACCCAGCAGAGTGAAAGTGTGCCTGGAATTAATCAGAGTGTTCCAGGAGTGTCTGGGGTGTGCCTAGGTGTCAGTGATGTACCAGGGAGTGTCAGAAGAATACACAGAGTCAGAGGTGTACCTGGGGTGTAAAGTGTACCTGGGAGTATCTGAGGTTTGCCTGGGAGTGTCGGAGTAGTACCTGGTGTCAGAGGTGTGCTTAGGGGTGTCAGGTGTACCAGGGAGTGTCAGCAGGTGTCAGGGAGTATCGGAGGTGTGCCTGGGGAGTGTCAGAGGTGTGCCTGGGAGTGTCACAGGTGTGCCTGGGAGTGTCAGAGATGTGCCGAGTGTCAGAGATGTATCTGGAGTGTTGGACGTGTGCCTGGGGAGTGTCAGATGTGTGCCAGGGGAATGTCAGTGGGTGTTAGTCAGAGTGTACCAGAGTGTCAGAGGTGTGCCTTGGGTGTCAGATGTGTGCCTGGGTGTCAGGGTGTGCCTGGATGTCAGGTGTGCAGAGTGTGAGAAGTCTAGGGAGTGTCGCAGGTGTGCACAGGAATGTCGGAGTGTGCCTGGCAGTGTCAGCAGTGTGCCTAGGAGTCTCAGAGGTGTGGCAGGGAATGTCAGTGGGTCTAGGGTTAAAGGTGTGCACTGGGAGTGTCAGAGGTACCTGCAGTGTCAGAGGTGTACATTGGGGAGTGTCAGCAGTGCCTGGGATTGTTAGGAGTGTATCAGGGGTGACAGACAGTGCGTGGAGTGTCAAGTGTGCCTGGTGTCAGAGGTGTACATGGGGTATCGGAGGTGTATAGGAGTGTCAGAGAGGTGTGCCTGTAGGTGTCAGAGGTGTGCCTGGGAGTGTCAGAGATGTGCGAGTGTCAGAGGTGTATTTGGGAGTGTTGGACGTGTGCCTGGGGAGTGTCAGAGGGTGTGCTTGGAGTGTTGAGGTGTGCCTGGGGAGTGTGTGGGTGTGCCTGGGGAGTGTCTGAGGTGTGCCTGGAAGTGTCAGAGATGTGCAGGACTCCACGCATCTCTGACAGAATACCTAGCAGTGTCACAGGTGTGCCTGGGGAGTGTCTGAGATGCACCTGGGAAAGTAAAAGTGTGCCGTGTGGAGGGTGTGGCTGGGATTGTCGGAGGTGTGCGAGTGTCAGAGGTGTGCCTGGGTGTGTCAGGGGTGAACCAGGAGTGTCAGTGGAGTACCTGGGGTGTCAGAGGTGTGCCTGGGGTGTCAGGTGTCATGGAGTGTCAGAGGTGTAACTGGCAGTGTCAGCGGTGTACCTGAGTGTCAGAGGTGTGCCTGGGGTGTCTGGGGTGTGCCTGGGGAGTGTCTGGGGTGTGCCTGGGTGTTTGAGTGTGTACCTGGGGTGTCAGCAGACTACCAGGGGTGTCAGGAGTGCCTAGGAGTGTGAGAGGTGTGCCTGCAGTGTGGCGGTGTGCCTGAGTTTCTGGTGTGCCAGGGGTGTCAAGGTGTGCACAGGTGTCAGGGGGTGTAACAGGTGTCAGTGGGTACCTGGGAATGTCAGAGGTGTGCCTGGGGTGTCAGAGGTGTGCCTGGGGGTGTCTGAGGTGTGGGGTGTCAAGGAGAACCAGGTAGTGAAGAGGTGTGCCTGGGGTGTCAGAGCTGTGCCTGGGGTGTCAGGAGGTGCAGTGGGGAGTGTCAGAGGTGCTGCCTTGGGTGACTGAAGTGTGCCTAGGGAGTGTCTGGGGTGTACCTGGCAGTGTCTGGGGTGTGCCTGGCAGTGTCTGGGGTGTGCAGCAGCAGTGTACCTGGAAGTCAGCCGTGTGCCTGGTGTTGGTGTATCAGGGAGCAGAGAGTACCTAAGTGTCAGGGGTGCAGCTGTGAAGTGTGCTGGAGGTGTCTGGGGGTGTGCCTGGGGTGTCAGAGGTGTGCAGGAGTGTCAGGGAGTTGTAACAGAATGTCAGTGGTGCAGGGAATGTCAGAGGTGTGCCTGGGGTGTCAGAGGTGTGCCTGGGAGTGTCTGAGGTGTGCCAGTGTCAGAGGTGTGCCCGAGTGTCAGGTGTGCAGGGGTGTAAGTGTACCTGGGCGTGTCGGAGGTGTGGGTGTCAGAGTGCATGGGGTGTCAGAGTGCACCTTGGGTGTCTGAGGTGTACCTGGGGTGTCTAGTGTGCCTGGCAGTGTCTGAGTGTGCCTGGGGTGTGAAGTGTGCCAGGGATCAGTGGAAACCTGGGGTGTCAGAGGTGTGCCTGGGGTGTCAGAGGTGTGCCTGGGGTGTCTGAGGTGTGCACCGGAGTGTCAGGGAGAACCAGGTGTGAAAGGGTGTACCTGGGGTGTCAGAGCTGTGCCAGAGTGTCAGAGGTGCAATTGGGAGTGTCAGTGCCTTGGGTGACTAAGTGTACCTAGGGTGTCTGGGGTGTACTGGCAGTGTCTGGGGTGTACCTGGCAGTGTCTGGGGTGTACCTGGAAGCGTCAGCGGTGTGCCTGGCAGCGTCAGCGTGTACAGTCAGCCGTGCCTGGGGAGTGTTAGACGTGTATCGAGAGTGACAGAGGAGTACCTAGGGTGTCAGAGGTGTACCGAGTGTGAAGTGTACCAGGGTGTCTGGGGTGTGCCTGGGAGTGTCAGAGGTGTACCTGGGAGTGTCAGGGGTGTAACAGGAATGTCAGTGGAGTACCTGGGGAATGTCAGAAGTGTGCCTGGGAGTGTCAGAGGTGTGCCTGGGGTGTCTGAGGTGTACCTGGGAGTGTCAGAGGTGTGCCTGGGGTGTCAGGTGTGCACCAGAGTGTGAAGTGTGCCTGGGCGTGTCGGAGGTGTGGGGGTGTCAGAGGTGCTTGGGGTGTCAGAGGTGCTTGGAGTGTCTGGTGTGGGTGTCTGAGGTGTACCTGGCAGTGTCTGAGGTGTGCCTATGGGTGTGAGGTGTGCAGGGAATGTCAGTGGAAACCTGAGGTGTCAGGTGTGCCTGGGGTGTCAGGTGCTTGGAGTGTCAAGTTGTGCCATGGAGTGTCAGTGGTGCCTGGGGTGTCAGGGTGTGCCTGGGGTGTGCAAGGATGGGGAAAGTAAAAGTGTGCCTGGGGTGTCCCAGGTGTGGCTGGGGTGTCAGAGGTGTGCCTGGGGTCAGAGGTGTACCTGGGTGTGTCAGGGGTGAACAGGGGTCAGTGGAGTACCTGGGAGTGTCAGGTGTGCACCGGAGTGTCGGGTGTGCATGGGTGTCAGAGGTGTAACTGGCGGTGTCAGCGGTGTGCCTGAGTGTCAGAGATGTGCCTGGGAGTGTCTGAGGTGTGCCTGGAGTGTCTGAGGTGTGCCTGGAGTGTTTGGTGTGCCTGGGGTGTCAGCAGACTGCAGAGTGTCCGGGAGTGCCTGGGGTGTGGGGTGTGCCTGCAGTGTGGGCGGTGTGCCTGGGGGTTTCTGGGGTGTGCAAGGGGTGTCAGAGGTGTGCCTGGGGTGTCAGGGGTGTAACAGGGAATGTCAGTGGAGTGCCTGGGAATGTCGTGGTGTGCCCGGGAGTGTCAGAGGTGTGCCTGGGGTGTCTGGGGTGTGCCTGGGGTGTCAGAGAACCAGGTAGTGAAAGAGGGTGTGCCTGGAGTGTCCAGAGGCTGTGCTGGGGTGTCAGTGCAATTGGAGTGTCAGAGGTGCTTGGGTGACTGAAGTGTACCTGGGGTGTCTGGGTGTGCCTGGCAGTGTCTGGGGTGTACTACCTGGCGGTGTCTGAGGTGTGCCTGGCAGCGTCAGCGGTGTACCTGGAGAGTCAGCCGTGTGCCTGGGGTGTTGGGCGTGTATCAGGGAGTGACAGAGGCCTAGGAGTGTCAGAGGTGTGCCTGGGAGTGTGAGAAGTGTGCCTGGGGTGTCTGGGGTGTGCCTGGGGAGTGTCAGAGTTGTGCCTGGGAGTGTCAGAGGTGTAACAGGGAATGTCAGTGGGAGTACCTGGGAATGTCAGAGGTGTGCCTGGGGTGTCAGAGGTGTGCAGGGGTGTCTGAGGTGTGCCTGGGAGTGTCAGAGGTGTGCGAGTGTCGGAGGTGGCGGAAGTGTGAAGTGTGCCTGGGCGTGTCGAGGTGTGCAGAAGGTGTCAGAGTGCACTTGGGGTGTCAGGTGCACCTTGGGTGTCAGGGTGTGCCTGGGGTGTCTGGGGTGTGCCTGGGTGTCTGGGGTGTGCCTGGGGTGTGGAGGTGTGCCAGGGAATGTCAGTGGAAGACCTGGGGTGTCAGAAGGTGTGCCTGGAGTGTCAGAGGTGTGCCTGGGGAGTGTCTGAGGTGTGCCTGGGGTGTCAGGGGAGAACCAGGTGAAGAGGTGTGCCTGGGAGTGTCAGGCTGTGCCTGGGGTGTCAGAGGTGCAATTGGAGTGTCAGAGGTGCCTTGGGTGACTGAAGTGTCCTAAGTGTCTGGGGTGTGCCTGGCAGTGTCTGGTGTACCTGAGTGTCAGTGTGGGCGTCAGCGGTGTGCCTGGCAGCGTCAGCGGTGTGCCTGGGAGAGTCAGCCGTGTGCCTGGGGTGTTAGACGTGTATCAGGGGGTGACGGAGTACCTAGGTGTGAGGTGTGCCTGGGGTGTGAGAGTGTGCCTGTGAGTGTCAGGGGTGTGCCTGGGGTGTCAGAGGTGTGGGAGTGTCAGGGGTGTAACAGGGAATGTCAGTGGAGTACCTGGGAATGTCAGGGGTGCTGGGGTGTCAGAGGTGCCTGGGGTGTCTGGGGTGTGCCTGGGTGTCAGAGGTGTGCCTGGGGTGTCGGAGGTGTGCCTGGGGAGTGTGAAGTGTGCCTGGGCGTGTCGGAGGTGTGCTTGGGGAGTGTCAGAGGTGCACTTGGGGAGTGTCAGAGGTGCACTTGGAGTGTCTGAGGTGCACCTGGGGTGTCTGAGTGTACCTGGCAGTGTCTAGGGGTGTGCCTGGGGTGTGAGGGGTGTGCCAGGGGATGTCAGTGGAAAACTGGGAGTGTCAGTGTGCCTGGGAGTGTCAGAGGTGCCTGGGGTGTCAGGGGTGTGCCATGGAGTCAGTGGAGTACCTGGGTGTCAGGGGTGTGCCTGGGAGTGTCTGAGATGCCTGGGAAGTAAAAGTGTGCCTGGGTGTCGGAGGTGTAGTGGAGTGTCAGAGGGTGTACTAGGGTGTCAGAGGTGTGCCTGGGTGTGTCAGGGGTGAACCAGGGGTGTCAGTGGGTACCTGGGGTGTCAGAGGTGTACTGCGAAGGTGTCGAGGTGTGCATGGAGTGTCAGAGGTGTAACTGGCAGTGTCAGCGGTGTACCTGGGAGTGTCAGAGATGTGCCTGGGGTATCAGGGTGTGCCTGGGAGTGTCTGGGGTGTGCCTGGAAGTGTTTGGGGTGTGCCTGGGGTGTCAGCGAACTCCAGGGGAGTGTCAGGGAGTACCTGGATGAGGTGTGCCTGCAGTGTGAGCGGTGTGCCTAGAAGTTTCTGGTGTGCAGGGAGTGTCAGAGGTGTGCCTGGGAGTGTCAGGGTGTAACAGGGAATGTCAGTGGGTACCGCAGAATGTCAGTGGTGTGCCTGGGGTGTCAGAGGTGTGCCTGGGGTGTCAGGGGCCTGGGAGTGTGGAGAGCAGGTGAAAGGATGTGCCTGGGAGTGTCAGGCTGTGCGCAAGTGTCAGAGGTGCAATTGGGGTGTCAGAGGTGCTGCGGGTGACTGGAAGTGTGCCTAAGTGTCTGAGGTGTGCCCGGCAGTGTCTGGTGTGCCTGGCAGTGTCTGGGGTGTGCCTGGCAGCGTCAGCGGTGTACCTAGGAGAGTCAGCCGTGTGCCTGGGGGTGTGAGACGTGTATCAGGGGTGACAGAAGTGCCTAGGGTGTCAGAGGTGTGCACCGGAGTGTGAGAGTGTGCCTGGGGTGTCCAGAGTTGTACCTGGGGAGTGTCAGAGGTGTCACCAGAGGTGTCAGGGGTGTAACAGGGAATGTCAGTGGAGTACCTGGGAATGTCAGAGGTGTGCCTGGGAGTGTCAGAGGTGTGCCTGGGGTGTCTGGGGTGTGCCTGGGGTGTCAGAGGTGTGCCTGGGGTGTCAGGTGTGCCTGGGGTGTGAAGTGTGCCTGGGCGTGTCGGAGGTGTGCTTGGGGTGTCAGAGGTGCACTTGGGGTGTCAGAGGTGCACCTTGGGTGTCTGGTGTGCCTGGGGTGTCTGAGGTGTGCCTGGCAGTGTCTGGGGTGTGCCTGAAATTGTGAGGTGTCCAGGGAATGTCAGTGACCTCGGAGTGTCAGAGGTGTGCCTGAGGGTGTCGGAGGTGCACCTGGGGTGTCAGGGGTGTACCATGGAGTGTCAGTGGAGTGCCTGGAGTGTCAGAGGTGTACCCGAGTGTCGGAGGTGTGCATGGAGTGTCAGAGGTGTGCCTGGCAGTGTCAGCGGTGTGCCTGGGGTGTCAGAGGTGTGCCTGGGGAGTGTCTGAGGTGTGCCTGGGGTGTCTGGTGTGCCTGGGGTGTCTGGGGTGTGCCTGGAGGTTTCACTGAAGTGCCAGGGGAGTGTCACGGAGTGCCTGGGGTGTGCAGGGTGTGCCTGGGATGTCAGAGGTGTGCCTGGAGTGTCTGAGGTGTACCTGGGACTGTCAGATGTGTGCAGGGTGTCTGAGGTGTGCCTGGGGTGTCTCATCAGTACCTGGGAGTCGCAGGGAGGGACCAGCAGAGTGAAAGAGGTGTACCTGGGGGTGTCAGAGTGTTCCAGGGTGTCTGGGGTGTGCCTGGAGTGTCAGTGATGTACCAGGGTGTCAGAGGAATACCTAGAGAGTCAGAGTGTGCCTGGGAGTGTCAGAGGTGTACTAGGAGTATCGGAGGTTTACCTGGGAGTGACAGTAGTACCTGGGAGTGTCAGAGGTGTGGGAGTGTCAGGTGTACCTGGGGTGTCAGCGGTGTGCCTGGAGTATCGAGTGTGCCTGGGGAGTGTCAGAGGTGTGCCTGGGTGTCTGGGTGTACCTGGGAGTGTGTCAGAGATGTGCCTGGGGTGTCAGAGATGTATCTGGGGTGTTGGACGTGTACCTGGGAGTGTCAGATGTGTGCCAGGGAATGTCAGTGGAGTGCCAGGGGTGTCAGAGGTGTGCCTGGGAGGTGTCAGAGGTGTGGAGTGTCAGATGTGTGCCTGGGGTGTCAGAGGTGTGCGAGTGTCGGAGGTGTGCCTGGGTGTGAAGTGTGCCTGGGGTGTCACTGGTGTGCCTGGGAATGTCGGAGGTGTGCCTGGCAGTGTCAGCGGTGTGCCTGGGAGTCTCAGAGGTGTGGCAGGGAATGTCAGTGGAGTGCCTAGAGAGTGTAGGTGTGCCTGGGGTGTCAGAGGGGGTACCTGCAGTGTCAGAGGTGTGCGTGGGGTGTCAGCGGTGCACCTGGGATTGTTAGAGGTGTATCAGGAGTGACAGACAGTACGTAGGAGTGTCAGAAGTGTGCCTTGGGAGTGTCAGAGGTGTACCTGGGGGTGTCAGAAGTGTACCTGGGAGTGTCAGAGATGTACCTGGGAGTGTCAGGGTGTATCTGGGGTGTTGGACGTGTGCCTGGGGTGTCAGAGTGTGCTTGGGAGTGTGTTGGGGTGTGCCTGGAGTGTCAGCGGTGTACCTGGGAGTGTCTGAGGTGTACCTGGAAGTGTCAGAGATGTGCCAGGGAGTGTCAGAGAATACCTAGCAGTGTCAGAGGTGTACCTGGGGTGTCTGAGATGCTGGGAAAGTAAAGTGTGCCTGGGGTGTCAGGTGTAGCTGGGATTGTCAGGTGTGCCTGGGAGTGTCACCGTTGCACCTAGGAGTGTTGGGGTGCACTTGGGTGTCAGAGTTGCCTGCTTAGAGTGTCACAGGTGTACCTGGGGTGTCAGATGTAGCCTGGGAATGTCAGAAATGTATCTGGGGAGTGTTGGACGTGTGCCTGGGGAGTGTATATGTGTACCAGGGAATGTCTGAGTGGGTAAGTGTCAGAGGTGTACCTGGGGTGTCAGATGTGTACCTTCAGTGTCAGAGGTGTACCTGGCAGTGTCTGAGGTGTACCCTAGCAGTGTAAGTGGTGTCCTGGGGTGTCAGCGGTGTGCCTGGGAGTGTCAGAGATGTGCAGGGGGTGTCATAGGAATGCCTGGAGTGTCAGAGGTGTGCCTGGGGTATCAGTGTGCCTGGGAGTGTCCTGGAGTGCCTGGGAGTGTCACAGGTGTACCTGGGAGTGTCAGAGATGTACCTGGGAGTGTCAGATGTATCTGGGAGTGTTGGACGTGTACCTGGAGTGTCAGATGTGTACCAGGAATGTCAGTGGAGTACTTGGGAGTGTCAGAGGTGTGCCTGGGAGTGTCAGAGGTGTACCTTGAGGCTGAGGTGGTACCTGGGAGTGTCAGAGGTGTACCTGGGAGGTCGGAGGTGTACCTGGGAGTGGAGAAGTGTACCTGGGAGTGTCGCAGGTGTGCCTGGGAGTGTCGGAGGTGTACCTGACAAACGGTGTACCTGGGTGCTGCGGAGGTGTACCAGGGAATGTCAGTGGAGTACCTGGGAGTGTCAAAGGTGTACCTGGGAGGTCAGAGGTACCTGGGAGTGTCAGCTGCACCTGGGATTGTTAGAGGTATCAGGAGTGACAGACGAGTACGAGATTGTCAGAGGTGTACCTGGGAGTGTCAGAGGTGTACATGGAGTATCGGAGGTGTACCTGGGAGTGTCAGAGGTGTACCTGGGGTGTCAGAGGTGTACCTGGGAGTGTCGGAGATGTACCTGGGAGTGTCAGAGGTGTATCTGGAGTGTTGGACGTACCTGGGAGTGTCAGATGTGTACCAGGGAATGTCAGGAGAACAAGGGAGTGTCGGAGGTGTACCTGGGAGGTCAGGAGGTGCACTTGGGAGGCCTGTGGAGGCACCTTGGAGTGTCTGAGGTGTACCTGGGAGTGTCTGAGGTGTACCTGGCAGTCTCTGAGGTGTACCTGGTAGTGTCTGAGGTGTACCTGTCACTGTCAGCGGTGTACCTGGGAGTGTCAGCGGTGCACCTGGGAGTGTTAGAGGTGTATCAGGGAGTGAAAGAGGAGTACCTAGGAGTGTCTGAGGTGTACCTGGGAGTGTCAGAGGTGTACCTGGGAGTGTCTGAGGTGTACCTGGGAGTGTCTGATCAGTACCTGGGAGTCGCAGGGGAGAACCAGGGAGTGAAAGAGGTGTACCTGGGAGTGTCAGAGGTGTACCAGGGAGTGTCTGAGGTGTACCTGGGAGTGTCAGTGATGTACCCTTGAGTGTCAGAGGAATACCTAGGAGTGTCACAGGTGTACCTGGGAGTGTCACAGGTGTACCTAGGAGTATCGGAGGTATACCTGGGAGTGTCGGAGTAGTACCTGGGAGTGTCAGAGGTGTACTTGGGAGTGTCAGAGGTGTACCTGGGAGTGTCAGCGGTGTACCTGGGAGTATCGGAGGTGTACCTGGGAATGTCAGAGGTGTACCTGGGAGTGTCACAGGTGTACCTGGGAGTGTCAGAGATGTACCTTGGAGTGTCAGAGATGTATCTGGGAGTGTTGGACGTGTACCTGTTAGTGTCAGATGTGTACCAGGGAATGTCAGTGGAGTACTTGGGAGTGTCAGAGGTGTACCTGGGAGTGTCAGAGGTGTACCTTGGAGTGTCAGATGTGTACCTGGGAGTGTCAGAGGTGTACCTGGGAGTGTCGGAGGTGTACCTGGGAGTGTGAGAGGTGTACCTGGGAGTGTCGGAGGTGTACCTGGGAGTGTCAGATGTGTACCTGGGAGTGTCAGAGGTGTACCAGGGAGTGTCAGAGGTGTACCTGGGAGTGTCGGAGGTGTACCTGGGAGTATCTGGGGTGTACCTGGGAGTATCTGGGGTGTACCTGGGAGTGTCTCAGGTGTACCTGGGAGTGTCAGAGGTGTACCTGGGAGTGTCAGAACTGTGCCTGGGAGTGTCAGAGGTGTACCTGGCAGTGTCTGAGGTGTACCTGGCACTGTCAGCGGTGTACCTGGGAGTGTCTGGAGGTGTACCTGGCAGTGTCTGAGGTGTACCTGGCAGTGTCTGAGGTGTACCTGGCACTGGGTTGGGGCGGTGTGCACTGGGAGTGTCAGGCCAGCACCTGGGAGTGTTACCGGTGTATCAGGAGGAAAGAGGAGCATGGTATGTCAGAGGTGTACCTGGGAGGTCAGAGGTGTACCTGGGAGTATCGAGGTGTGTCTGGGAGGTCAGAGGTGTACCTGGGGGTGCCAGAGGTGTGCCTGTGGGAGAGTCAGATGTACCTGGAGTGTCAGGAGGTGTACCAGGGAGTTTTAGAGGTGTACCTGGGAGTGTCGGAGGTACCAGGGAGTGTCTAGGTGTACCTGGGAGGCCTCCTTGGGGTGGGGTACTTGGGAGTGTCTCAGGTACCTGGGAGTGACAGAGGTGTACCTGGGAGTAACAGAGAGGGCACCTGGGAGGCTGGGCGGTGAACCAGGAGTGTCAGTGAGTACCTGGGAGGTCAGAGGCACTGGGGCACGTGGAGTTGTGCATGGAGTGTCAGAGGTGCACCTGCAGTGCCTGCAAAATGGGAGCCTGGAAATTGGGGAGGTCTGAGGTACCTGGGAGTGTTTGAGGGGTACTTGGGAGTGTCAGAGGTGCACCTGGGAGTGTCAAAGGCTGTACCTGGGTGTGTCTGGACGTGCACCTGGGAGTGTTAGGAGGTGTGCTTGGAGTGTCAGAGGTGCACTTGAGGTCAGAGGTGCACCTGAGGCCTGATAAAAGTACCTGGGAGTGTCTGAGGTGTAGCTGGCAGTGTCTGAGGTGTGTACCCAGCAGTGGCCTGAGGCTGGGCAAAACACAAAATTTGGGAGGTTGGGGCGGTGTACCTGGGAGTGTCAGAGATGTACCAGGAGGCCAGAGGAATACCCAGATTGTCAGAGGTGTACCTGGGAGTATCGAGGTGTACCTGGGAGTGTCAGGAGGTGTACCTGGGAGTGTCAGAGGTGCACTGGGAGTGTCAGAGGTACCAGGAAATGTCAGTGGAGTACCAAGGCTCAGAGGTCACCTGTAGCCTGAGTAACGGAGGCTACAGGCCTGGGAGCGCAATGAGGTACTCTGTGAGGTGAGGCGGTACTATGCCCCAAAACGGAGTGCCCGTGTGCACTGGAGTGCCTGAGGCAAAATTGCAGTGGCCATAGGTGTACCTGGGAGGCCAGAGGTACCTGGGAGTGTTAGGGGGTTGTACCAGGGAGGTCAATGGAGCACCTGGGAGTGTCAGAGATGTACCTGGGGAGGTTGAGGTGTACCTGGGAGTGCTCGAGGAGAGGTGTACCTTGTTAGGTGTCAGAGGTGTACCTGGGAGTGTCTGAGATGCACCTGAATGTAAAAAGTGTACCTGGGAGTGTCGGAGGGTACCTGGGGAGTGTCGGAGGTGTACCTGGTTGTGACAGAGGTGTACTTGGGAGTGTTAGGAGGTGTACATGGGGAGTGTCAAGTGGTGTACCTGGGAGTGTCTGAGGTACCTGGAAGTGTCAGAGGTGTGCTCTGGGAGGTCAGAGGTGCACTTGGGAGTGTCAAAGGTGCAATCTTTGAGTGACTGGAGGTGTACCTGGAAGTGTCTGAGGTGCATCTGGCAGTGTCTGAGGAGGTGTACCTGGCAGTGCCCAGCGAAATTCCCTGGAGTGTCAGCGGTGTACCTGAGGAGGTGTTAGACGTGATCAGGGAGTGACAGAGGAGTACCCAGAGTGTCAGGAGGTGTACCTGGGAGGTCAGGCGGTACCCGGCGCCAGAGGCACCAGGAGTGCCGGAGGTCACCCAGCAGTGTCAGGAGGGAGGTGTACCTGGGTGTCAGAGGTGTGCCTGCTGTCAGCGGTGTTTCTGTGAGTGTCACCGGTGCTTGGGAGTGTTAGAGGTGTATCGGGGGTGACAGAGGGTACCTGGGGTGTCAGAGGTGTGCCTGGGAGGGTCAGAGGTGACCTGGGAGTATCGGAGGTGTGCCTGGTGAGTGTCATAGGTGTGCCTGGGAGTGTCAGAGGTGTACCTGGGAGTGTTAGGGTTGTACCAGGGGTGTCAGTAGGTACCTGGGAGTGTCAGAGATGTACCTGGGGTGTCGGGGTGTGCCTGGGGAGTGTCAGAGGTGTACCTGGGAGTGTCAGAGGTGCCAGTGTCAGAGGTGTGCCTGGGAGTGTCAGCGGTGCACCTGGGATTGTTAGAGGTGTATCCAGGGAGTGACAGAGGTGTACATGGGAGTATCGGAGGTGTATGGGGTCAGAGGTGTACCTGGGGTGTCAGAGGTGTACCTGGGAGTGTCAGAGATGTGCCTGGGGTGTCAGAGGTGTATCTGGGAGTGTTGGACGTGGACCAGAGATGTCAGAGGTGTGCTTGGGGTGTTGGAGGTGTACTTGGAGGGTAGGTGTGCTAACTGGGGTGTCTGAGGTGTACCTGGAGTGTGTCAGAGATGTACCAAAAGGTGTCAGAGGAATACCTAGCAGTGTCAGAGGTGTACCTAGGAGTGTCTGAGATGCACGTGGGAAAATAAAAAGTGTACCTGGGAGTGTCAGGTGTAGCTGGGAGTGTCGGAGGTGTACCTGGGAGTGTCAGAGGTGTGCTTAGGGTGTTGGGGTGTGCCTGGGAGTGTCAGCGGTGTTTCTGGGAGTGTCACCGTTGCCTGGGAGTGTAGAGGTGCACTTGGGGTGTCAGAGTTGCCTTGGAGTGTCACAGGTGTACCTGGGAGTGTCAGAGAGATGTACCTGGGAATGTCAGAAATGTATCTGGAGTGTTTGACGTGTACCTGGGAGTGTCAGATGTGTACCAGGGAATCAGTGGAGTAGGGAGTGTCAGGTGTACCTGGGAGTGTCAGAGGTGTGGAGTGTCAGAGGTGTGCCTGGCAGTGTCTGGTGTACCTGGCAGCGTCAGCAGTGTACCTGGGGTGTGGTGTACCTGGGAGTGTCAGCGGTGTACCTGGGGTGGAGATGTACCGGGGTGTCATGGGAATGCCTAGGGTGTCAGAGGTGTGCCTGGAGGTGTGCAGGTGTGCCTGGGAGTGTCGAGGTGTACTGGAGTGTCAGAGATGTATCTGGGGTGTTGGACGTGTGCCTGGGGAGTGTCAAGTGTGCCAGGGAATGTCAGTGGAGTAGGAGTGTCAGAGGTGTACCTGGGGTGTCAGAGGTGTACCAGGGATTGTCGGAGGTGCCTGGGAGTGTGAGAAGTGTACCTGGGGAGTGTCGCAGGTGTGCCTGGGAGTGTCGAGTGTGCCTGGTGTCCGGTGTACTCCGGGGTATCAGAGGTGTGCCAGGGAATGTCAGTGGAGTACCTGGGAGTGTCAAGGTGTGCCTGGGAGCGTCAGAGGTGTACCTAGGAGTGTCAGAGGTGTACCTGGGAGTACTGAAGCTGGGGCACCCAGATTGTTGAGGTGTGTCAGGAGTGACAGATTTATAAGTAGGAGGTCAGAGGTGTGCACCTGGGAGTGTCAGGAGGCGGGCATGATGGGAGTGTCAGAGGTGTACCTGGGAGTGTCAGCGGTGTACCTGGGAGTGTCTGACGTGTACCTGGGAGTGTCAGAGGTGTGCCTGGGAGTGTCAGAGGTGCAATTGGGAGTGTCAGAGGTGCACCTTGGAGTGTCTGAGGTGTACCTTCGGGTGTCTGTGGTGTACCTGGCAGTGTCTGAGGTGTACCTGGCAGTATCTGAGGTGTACCTGGCAGTGTCAGCGGTGTACCTGGGAGTGTCAGCGGTGCACCTAGGAGTGTTAGAGGTGTATCAGGGAGTGACAGAGGAGTACCTATGAGTGTCAGAGGTGTACCTGAAAGTGTCAGAGGTGTACCTGGGAGTATCAGAGGTGTACCTGGGAGTGTCAGAGGTGTGCCTGGGAGTATCGTAGGTGTACCTGGGAGTGTCAGGGGTGTAACTGGGAGTATCAGAGGTGTAACTGGGAATGTCAGAGTTGTACCAGGAGTGTCAGTGGATTACCTGGGAGTCTCAAAGGTGTACCTGGAAGTATCGGAGGTGTACCTGGCACTGTCAGCGGTGTACCTGGGAGTGTCAGCGGTGCACCTGGGAGTGTTAGAGGTGTATCAGGGAGTGAAAGAGGAGTACCTAGGAGTGTCAGAGGTGTACCTGGGAGTGTCAGAGGTGTACCTGGGAGTATCGGAGGTGTACCTGGGAGTGTCAGAGGTGTACCTGGGGGTGTCAGAGGCGTACCTGGGAGTGTCAGATGTGTACCTTGGAGTGTCAGAGGTGTACCAGGGAGTTTTAGAGGTGTACCTGGGAGTGTCGGAGGTGTACATGGGAGTGTCTGGGGTGTACCTGGGAGTATCTGGGGTGTACATGGGAGTGTCTCAGGTGTACCTGGGAGTGTCAGAGGTGTACCTGGGAGTGTCAGAGGTGTACCTGGGTGTGTCAGGGGTGAACCAGGGAGTATCAGTGGAGTACCTGGGAGTGTCAGAGGTGTACCTGGGAGTGTCGGAGGTGTACATGGAGTGTCAGAGGTGTAACTGGCAGTGTCAGCGGTGTACCTGGGAGTGTCAGAGGTGTGCCTGGGAGTGTCTGAGGTGTACCTGGGAGTGTCTGAGGTGTACCTGGAAGTGTTTAAGGTGTACCTGGGAATGTCAGAGAAGTACCAGGAAGTGTCACAGGAGTACCTGGGAGTGTGAGAGGTGTACCTGCGGGTGTGAGCGGTGTACCTAGAAGTTTCTGAGGTGTACCAGGGAGTGTCAGAGGTGTACCTGGGAGTGTCTAAGGTGTTCCTGGGAGTGTCTGAGGCGTACCTGGGAGTGTCAGGGGAGAACCAGGGAGTGAAAGAGGTGTACCTGGGAGTGTCAGAGCTGTGCCCGGGAGTGTCAGAGGTGCACTTGGGAGTGTCAGAGGTGCACCTTGGAGTGACTGAAGTGTACCTAGGAGTTTCTGAGGTGTACCTGGCAGTGTCTGAGGTGTACCTGGCAGTGTCTGAGGTGTACCTGGCAGCGTCAGCGGTGTACCTGGGAGTGTCACCGGTGTACCTGGGAGTGTTAGACGTGTATCAGGGAGTGACAGAGTAGTACCTAGGAGTGTCAGAGGTGTACCTGGGAGTGTGAGAAGTGTACCTGGGAGTGTCTGGGGTGTACCTGGGAGTAAACAGAGGCAAAAAATTTGAGAGCAAGTCAGGGTGTAACAGGGAATGTCAGTGGAGTACCTGGAATGTCAGAGGTCTACCTGGGAGTGTCAGATGTACCTGGGAGTGTCTGAGGTGTACCTGGGAGTGTCAGAGGTGTGTACCTGGGAGTGTCGGAGGTGTACCTGGGAGTGTAAGAAGTGTACCTGGGCGTGTCGGAGGTGTACATGGGAGTGTTAGAGGTGCACTTGGGAGTGTCAGAGGTGCACCTTGGAGTGTCTGAGGTGTACCTGGGAGTGTCTGAGGTGTACCTGGCGGTGTCTGAGGTGTACCTGGTAGTGTCTGAGGTGTACCTGGCACTGTCAGCGGTGTACCTGGGAGTGTCAGCGGTGCACCTGGGAGTGTTAGAGGTGTATCAGGGAGTGAAAGAGGAGTACCTAGGAGTGTCAGAGAGGTGTACCTGGGAGTGTCAGAGGTGTACCTGGGAGTATCGGAGGTGTACCTGGGAGTGTCAGAGGTGTACTTGGGGGTGTCAGAGGTGTACTGGGAGTGTCAGATGTGTACCTGGGAATGTCAGAGGTGTACCTGGGAGTGTCAGATGTGTACCTGGGAGTGTCTGAGGTGTACCTGGGAGTGTCAGAGGTGTACCTGGGGTGTCGGGTGTACCTGGGGTGTCAGAGGTGTACCTGGGGTGTCTGAGGTGTACCTGTTAGTGTCAGAGGTGTACCTAGGGTGTCTGAGGTGTACCTGGGACTGTCAGAGGTGTACCTGGGGTGTCCGGGTGTACCTGGGAGTGTCTGATCAGTACCTGGGTCGCGGGGAGCCAGGGGAGTGAAGAGGTGTACCTGGGAGTGTGGGAGGTACCTAGGATCGGAGGTATGCAGGGTGCAGGTAGTACCTGGGAGTGTCAGAGGTGTGGGAGTGTCAGAGGTGTACCAGAATGTCAGCGGTGTACCTGGGAGTATCGGAGGTGTGCCTGGGAGTGTCAGGAGTTGTACCTGGGAGTGTCACAGGTGTGCCTGGGAGTGTCAGAGATGTACCTGGGAGTGTCAGAGATGTACCTGGGAGTGCTGAACTGTACCTGGGAGTGTCAGATGTGTACCAGGGAATGTCAGTGGAGTGCTTGGGAGTGTCAGAGGTGTACCTGGGAGTGTCAGAGGTGTACCTGGGTGTCAGATGTGCCTGGGGTGTCAGGAGATGTACCAGGGAGTGTCAGAGGAATACCTGGGATTGTCAGAGGTGTACCTGGGGTATCGGAGGTGTACCTGGGAGTGTCGAAGGTGTACCTGGGAGGTCAGAGGTGCAGGAGTGTCAAAGGTGCCTTGGAGTGACTGAGGTGTACCTGGAAGTGTCAGAGGTGTACCTGGGAGTGTCAAGGTGTACCTGGGAGTGTCGGAGGTGTACTTGGAGTGTGAGGAGTGTACCTGGGAGTTTCTGGGGTGTACCTGGGGTGTCGGAGTTGCCTGGGAGTGGGGGCCTGGGGTGTGCAGGTGTACCTGGGAGTGTCAGATGTGCACCTGGGAGTGTCAGAGGTGTACCAGGGAGTGTCAGAGAGGTGTACCTGGGTGTCGGAGGTGTACCTGGGAATATCTGGGGTGTACCTGGGAGTATCTGGTTGTACCTGGGAGTGTCTCAGGTGTACCTGGGAGTGTCAGAGGTGTACCTGGGAGTGTCAGAACTGTGCCTGGGAGGTTAGAGGTGCCCTTGGGAGTGTCAGAGGCACCTTGGAGTGGTCTGAGGTGTACCTGGGAGTGAAGCCAGCACCTGGGAGCAAGCAGTGGTGCATCAGGGAGTGAAAGAGGAGTACCTAGGAGGTCAGAGGTGTACCTGGAGTGTCAGAGGTGTACCTGGGAGTATCGGAGGTGTACCTGGGAGTGTCAGATGTGTACCTGGGGTGTCAGAGGTACCTGGGAGGTCAGATGTACCTTGAGTGAGGAGGTGTACCAGGGAGTTTTAGAGGTGTACCTGGGAAGTGGAGGTGTACCAGGGAGTGTCTAGGTGTACCTGGGAGTATCTGGGTGTACCTGGGAGTGTTCGGTGTACCTGGGAGTGACAGAGGTGTACCTGGGAGTGCAGAGGCCTGGGAGGTCAGGGGTGAACCAGGAGGTCAGGGGGAGTACCTGGGAGGTCAGAGGTGTACCTGGGAGTGTCGGAGGTGCATGGAGGTCAGAGGTGTACCTGGCAGGCTGCGGCGGTGTACCTGGGAGTGTCAGAGGTGTACCTGGGAGTGTCTGAGGTGTACCTGGGAGTGTTTGAGGTGTACTTGGGAGTGTCAGAGGTGTACCTGGGAGTGTCGGGCGCTGTACCTGGGTGGTCTGACGTGTACCTGGGAGGTTAGGAGGTGTGCCTGGGAGTGTCAGAGGCACTTTGAGTGTCAGAGGTGCAACCTGGAGTGTCTGAGGTGTACCTGGGAGTGTCTGAGGTGTAGCTGGCAGTGTCTGAGGTGTACCTGGCAGTGTCTGAGGTGTACTTGGCAGTGTCAGGTGTACCTGGGAGTGTCAGCGGTGTACCTGGGAGTGTCAGAGATGACCAGGAGTGTCAGAGGAATACCTAGGATTGTCAGAGGTGTACCTGGGAGCACGGAGTACCTGGGAGGTCAGAGGTGTACCTGGGAGGTTGAGGTGCACTTGAGTGTGCACCTTGGAGTGACTGAGGCCTGTGGGGTGTCTGAGGTGTATCTGGGAGGTCAAAGGTGTACCTGGGAGTGTCGAATGTGAGTGTGAGAAGCAATCTGGGAGTTTCTGGGTGTACCTGGGAGTGTCTGGGGTACCTGGGAGTGTCTGAGGTGTACCGGTGAGTGTCAGAGATGTATCTGGGAGGTTGGACGTGCACTGGGAGTGTTAGGGTTGTACCAAGGAGTGCTCAAGGGAGTACCTGGCAGGTCAGAGATGTACCTGGGAGGTCAGAGGTGTACCTGGGAGGCAGAGGTACCGGAGGTCGGAGGTGTACTTGCGAGTGTGAGAAGTGTACCTGGGAGTGTCTAGGGTACCTGGGAGTGTCAGAGGTGTACCTGGGAGTGTCTGAGGTGTAATGGTGAGTGTCACAGGTGCACCTGGGAGTGTCAGAGGTGTACCTGGGAGTAAGGTGGTACCAGGGAGGTCACGGAGTACCTGGCAGTGTCAGAGATGTACCTGGGAGTGTCAGAGGTGTACCTGGGAGTGTCAGAGGTGTACCTGTCAGTGTCAGAGGTGTACCTAGGAGTGTCTGAGGTACCTGGGACTGTCAGAGTGTACCTGGGAGTGTCTGAGGTGTACCTGGAGTGTCTGATCAGTACCTGGGAGTGCAGGGGAGAACCAGAGTGAAAGAGGTGTACCTGGGAGTGTCAGAGGTGTACCAGGAGTGTCTGAGGTGTACCTGGGAGGTTGGGTGATAACTAGGGAGTGTCAGAGGAATACCTAGGAGTGTCAGCAGGTACCTGGAAGTGTCAGAGGTGTACCTAGGGAGCATGGAGGTATACCTGGGAGGTCGGAGTAGTACCTGGAGTGCCAGAGGTACCTGGGAGTGTCAGAGGTGTACCTGGGAGTGTGCGGTGTACCTGGGGAGTAGGTGTACCTGGGAGTGTCAGGAGGTACCTGGGAGGTCACAGGTGTACCTGGGAGTGTCAGAGATGTACCTGGGAGGTCAGAGATGTATCTGGGAGTGTTGGACGGTACCTGGGAGTGTCAGATGTGTACCAGGAATGTCAGTGGAGCACTTGGGAGTGTCAGAGGTGTACCTGAGGTCAGAGGTGCACCCTGGAGTGTCAGATGTGTACTGGGAGTGCCAGAGGTGTACCTGGGAGTGTCGGAGTTGTACCTGGGAGTGTGAGAAGTGTACCTGGAGTTGCAGGTACCTGGGAGTGTCAGATGTGCAACCTGGAGCCAGAGGTACCAGGAGTGTCAGAGGTGTACCTGGGAGGTCGGAGGTGTACCTGGGAATATCTGGGGTGTACCTGGGAGTATCTGGTTGTACTGGGAGTGTCTCAGGTGTACCTGGGAGGTCAGGAGGTGTACCTGGGAGTGTCAGAACTGGTGCCTGGGAGTGTTAGAGGTTCTTGGGAGTGTCAGAGGTGCACCTTGGAGTGTCTGAGGTGTACCTGGGAGTGTCTGAGGTGTACCTGGCAGTGTCTGAGGTGTACCTGGCAGTGTTCGAGGTGTACCTGGCACTGGCTGGGCGGTACCTGGGAGTGTCAGCTGTGCACCTGGGAGGTTGCTGTACCTGGGAGAGCCAGGCGCTGTACCTGGGTGTGTCTGACGTGTAACTGGGAGTGCAGAGGTGTGCCTGGGAGAGGTCTGACGTAACTGGGAGCAAGAGGTGCCTCGGGAGTGCCTGGGAGGTGCACTTGGAGTGTCAGAGTTGCACCTTGAGTGTCTGAGGTACCTGGGATGTCTGAGGCTGGCAGGTCGGAGGTGGTGCATGGGAGTGTCAGAGGTGTACCTGGCAGTGTCGGGGCGGTGTACCTGGGAGTGTCAGAGGTACCTGGGAGCGTTCGAGTGTACCTGGGAGAATGGAGGTGGGCCAGAGCCAAGCAGGAATGGGAGTGTCATGCTGTACCTGGTGTGTGTTCGACGTAACTGGGAGTGCTAGGAGGTGTGCCTGGGGAGCATCAGAGAGGTGCACTTGGGAGTGTCAGAGTTGCAACTGGAGTGTCTGAGGCACCTGGGAGGTCTTGGAGGTGTAGCTGGCAGTGTCTGGA